>NW_027421776.1:0-89959 GCF_009905375.1 Apium graveolens
TTTCATAAATCCAAGGGACAAATTATGAAAGAAATCGAAAAATCGGGCCGCCCTCAATTTTTTGCTCCAGACTCGTGTACTACCCCTACGAGGATTATTCGGAAACCGAGTTCCATTCGTTTCAGCTCCGATTCACTTCCGGACGACCCCGAATGGACGCGATTGCAATTTCATAAATCCATAGGGACAAATTATGAAAACAAATCAAAAAAACGGGACGCCTCAATTTTTGCTCCAGACCTCATGAACTACCCCCTACGAGGATTATTCGGAAACCGAGTTCAATTCGTTTCAGCTCCGATTCACTTCCGGACGACCCCGAATGGACGCGATTGCAATTTCATAAATCCATAGGGACAAATTATGAAAAGAAATCGAAAAATCGGGCCACCTCAATTTTTGCTCCACACCTCGTGTACTACCCCTACGAGGATAATTCGGAAACCGAGTTCTATTCGTTTCAGCTCCGATTTACTTCCGGACGACCCCGAATGGACGCGAATGCAATTTCATAAATCCATAGGGACAAATTATGATAAGAAATCGAAAAAATGGGCCGCCTCAATTTTTTCTCCAGACCTCGTGTACTACCCCCTACGAGGATTATTCGGAAACCGAGTTCTATTCGTTTCAGCTCCGATTCACTTCCGGACGACCCCGAATGGACGCGAATGCAATTTCATAAATCCATAGGGACAAATTATGAAAAGAAATCAAAAAAATGGTCCGCCTTAATTTTTGCTCCAGACCTCGTGTACTACCCCCAACGAGGATTATTCGGAAACCGAGTTCCATTCGTTTCAGCTCCGATTCACTTCCGGACGACCCCGAATGGACGCGAATGCAATTTCATAAATCCATAGGGACAAATTATGAAAAGAAATCGAAAAAATGGGCCGCCTCAATTTTTGCTCCAGACCTCGTGTACTACCCCCTACGAGGATTATTCGGAAACCGAGTTCCATTCGTTTTAGCTCCAATTCACTTCCGGACGACCCCGAATGGACGCGATTGCAATTTCATAAATCCATAGGGACAAATTATGAAAAGAAATCGAAAAATTGGGCCGCCTCAATTTTTGCTCCAGACCTCGTGTACTACCCCCTACGAGGATTATTCGGAAACCGAGTTCCATTCGTTTCAGCTCCGATTCACTTCCGGACGACCCCGAATGGACGCGAATGCAATTTCATAAATCCATAGTGATAAATTATGAAAAGAAATCGAAAAAACGGGCCGCCACAATTTTTGCTCCAGACCTCGTGTACTACCCCCTACGAGGATTATTCGGAAACCGAGTTCCATTCGTTTCAGCTCCGATTCACTTCCGGACGACCCCGAATGGACGCGAATGCAATTTCATAAATCCATAGGGACAAATTATGAAAAGAAATCGAAAAAAAGGGCCGCCTCAATTTTTGCTCCAGACCTCGTGTACTACCCCCTACGAGGATTATTCGGAAACCGAGTTCCATTCGTTTCAGCTCCGATTCACTTCCGGACGACCTCGAATGGACGCGATTGCAATTTCATAAATCCATAGGGACAATTTATGAAAAGAAATCGAAAAATTGGGCCGCCTCAATTTTTGCTCCAGACCTCGTGTACTACCCCCTACGAGGATTATTCGGAAACCGAGTTCCATTCGTTTCAGCTCCGATTCACTTCCGGACGACCCCGAATGGACGCGATTGCAATTTCATAAATCCATAGGGACAAATTATGAAAAGAAATCAAAAATTGGGCCGCCTCAATTTTTGCTCCAGACCTCGTGTACTACCCACTACGAGGATTATTCGGAAACCGAGTTCCATTCGTTTCAGCTCGGATTCACTTCCGGACGACCCCGAATGGACGTGAATGCAATATCATAAATCCATAGGGAGAAATTATGAAAAGAAATGGAAAAAATGGGCCGCCTCAATTTTTACTCCAGACCTCGTGTACTACCCCCTACGAGGATTATTCGGAAACCGAGTTCCATTCGTTTTAGCTCCGATTCACTTCCGGACGACCCCGAATGGACGCTATTGCAATTTCATAAATCCATAGGGACAAATTATGAAAAGAAATCGAAAAATCGGGCCGCCTCAATTTTTGCTCCAGACCTCGTGTACTACCCCGTACGAGGATTATTCGGAAACCGAGTTCCATTCGTTTCAGCTCCGATTCACTTCCGGACGACCCCGAATGGACGCGATTGCAATTTCATAAATCCATAGGGACAAATTATGAAAAGAAATCGATAAATCGGGCCGCCTCAATTTTTGCTCCAGACTTCGTGTACTACCCCCTACGAGGATTATTCGGAAACCGAGTTCCATTCGTTTCAGCTCTGATTCACTTCCGGACGACCCCGAATGGACGCGAATGCAATTTCATAAATCCATAGTGATAAATTATGAAAAGAAATCGAAAAAATGGGCCGCCACAATTTTTTCTCTAGACCTCGTATACTACCCCCTACGAGGATTATTCGGAAACCGAGTTCCATTCGTTTCAGCTCCGATTCACTTCCGGACGACCCCGAATGGACGCGAATGCATTTTCATAAATCCATAGGGACAAATTATGAAAAGTAATCGAAAAAATGGGCCGCCTCAATTTTTGCTCCAGACCTCTACCCCCTACGAGGATTATTCGGAAACCGAGTTCCATTTGTTTCAGCTCCGATTAACTTCCGGACGACCCCGAATGGACGCGATTGCAATTTCATAAATCCATACGTCATATTTCCTTTATCAATATTTCTATTCTTGAGAATTTTGAATATTACCTTTCTCCTTGTAAAACCTCTAAGGTTATCCTTCAATCGTTCCTCCTGTATTCCCTAGATACAGGGCATATCACAATACCATTTACTAATACTAGAACCATTGTCTATATTCTTCTGAAAAATTTCTCCACTGATTCTTAAAGGTTGTTGTTACCTTAACCCTTTCCCAATCATACTGTCAAAACTCATACTGTCCCTATTAAGGGTGACATGCCAACCTTTATTCAGTCCCCTAGGATTCATTTTAAGTTACCAATGTTCTATCCTTAATTCCACCTTTAAAAGGTACCTGCATCCTTCCATGGATAAATCAAGTCATATATCCTTGATAGATTATCTTATTCATCATTCCCACCTCGATAGTCTATACCTAACTTCATAATAGCATCCTTATTCAAATTGAGGTCAATCCATATGGCCTCCAAAAGATAACAATGGTCATCCACTTTTCTTTCCTGATTTGGTAATGATAACATGGATGTTCTGGAAGATATTGGTCATGTTCAACGTGAACTTCTTCTTAATAATTCCTTATTTACTTTTGTTGTTTATCTCAACAGTCACCTCAATGTTGGGATACCTCCCATACCTGGCATCTCCCTTTTTGGGTAACAAGCCACCGGTCTTACACTTCACATTCTTGAAGGTCACTTCCTTCATCCAAATTTTCCTAATTTCTTACTTCCTTGTCTCCTCAGTCTATCCGCGTCTCATTATTTATCCTTCGAACTATCTCAAGGTTTCCTCGAATCCTCCCAACTTAAAGGGGGTACAATATATGTATCTCTTATGCCTTCAACCATCAATTTTAACTCATGGTGGATCATCATCATCCTGACGATTACATACTTTTCTATTTCTATTGCTATGAGTCTTTAGGGTTTCCTCATACCCAACTCCCTTATCATTCCTCAAACTCTATTGCCTTTATATTCCTTTCCACTTCAGTTTCTTTTTTTTTATTTTCCTTTCTCTTATCATTATTTCACAAACCAATCACAATATAAGCATTGATTTCAAACATCCCGTCATTCTGGATTCGTGTCCTCAGAACGAATCTTGACAACTTTTACAACTTAGATTCATAATTTATCATACTTGTCTGCCTTTGTTCTGGCTCTAAAGCTTTTACACTATCTCCTTATCTTTGGGAATTACTTTCCCGAAAACAATTGACTGGACTTAAATCAGTTTATTATAATCTCTTGCTTCGTGCCTTCCTTGGTCTTTCACCAGCGGGTGGTCTATTTCTTAGGAGGGTAAGTGACAAAACAGTCTTTTGTGGTTCGTCAATCATTCAGAATCTCAAATGATTCCTCTATTTCCTTTAGCCAGGCTCTTGCCTCGACTAGGTCAACCTGTTCCTTGGAACTCTGAGAGCTTAGAGACTTACAGGTCCTGAAAGAATTTCCTATCGCATTGTTTCCTCAAGGTGGTGGTTGGGGATAATAGTCTAAGTTCTGTCTAGACAGGTCCATGAATTGCCGTATAGGAGTACCATCTCGGGTCTCCTTTCCTTACTCGACTTTCTGTTTCCTTAGTATGAAATGTTTCATCCTACTCCCCATAATTGGGGTCATCTTTTAATTTAAAATCCTCATTTTCCACTCCATTATGTCATGGGTTCCTTCTATCTTGATGGCGACCTCCCTGACTATCACGTTCAGGGTTTGCTCTAGATCTTATTCCTCAAACTATGGCTCTCATCTAAGTTCTCATCCTTACGCTCTTGAACTTTCGGAACCCAAATTCTATAGGAATATCTCATTATTCCCTTATCATCTTTCTCGGTATTAATCTCATATTTATTTGTTGGCTCTCTGCCCTCATTCATCACCTTTTTCTGGCATAATATGCTCATTTCCAATAATTCGGTCTCTATTGCAATCTCAAACAGCTTTTCGGTACCGGCTCCGGTTACCTTCACTTCTGTTTCCATTTTCTCAAAAACTCTTATAAACTCTCTCAAAGACATTATCATCTAGAGTCTCTCCTTTTCACTAAGGGCATCAGCCACCACATTGGCTTTCCCCGAATGATAAAGAATCTCATAATCGTAATCCTTGATTAGCTCTAACCACCTCATTTGGCGCATGTTGAGCTCTTTCTGCGTGAAAATGTACTAGAGCACTTATGGCTTAGGTAAATCTCGCACTTCTCTCCATACAAGTAGTGCCTCCAATCTTTAGGGCAAAACTATTGCCACGAGCCCAAGCTCATGGGTGGGGATATCGAATTTTAAATTCCCTTAATTGTCTTGACGCAGACGCGATTATCTTGCTGTGCTATATAAGAAGCACCCTAATTCCTTATACGAAGCGTCACTTACAAATCACAAAATCTCCTTTTTCCATCCGGCAACGCCAGCATAGGGGCCATCACCAACCTCTGCTTCAGCTCTTGAAAGCTGTTCTCGCATTTCTCTGTCCATTCGAACTTCTCAGTCTTACGAGTAAGCCGCGTTAAAGGGGCTACTATCTTTACAACTTGAACGAACCTCCGGTAGTGACCGGCCAATCCTACCTCTGGTAGTCGACCTAACCATGGTCATCAATTCATCAGTGGTCCTTTATCCAATCTTGTCAGGATCCTCCATGGGATCCTCCTCAACAACTATCCCTTCTAGGACAACATCCTCAATCGCTACATCATCAATATCAACATCATCCGGTCCTGCATTAGGACACTCTATCGGATCCACAATCCGATCTCCAATTAGTAATAAAACATCATCGCGCTGTTGCTCCTCAACCTCAGGGTTCGGAGTCCCGCTACCATATACGATAACGAACTACGCTCCTATTACGATATTTATAAGGGTTCCCATAAAGGTTTTAACTGTCAGTACTACGTTAGGTAGCCCAACTATGAACTTGGCAAGAGTTCTTATTATCTTTGTGAACTTATTATCTTAACGTCCCATCATCTCTGAGGTTTATAACGCTTAGCTCTGATACCACTTCTGTAACACCCCCAAATCCGGGGTCGGGGATCCGAGTTGTCACGAGTTCCATTTCCCTTAATAACACCCAATCTTAATAATTACTCAACTACTCTGTACTGTGACCCCACAATAAACACACACACCACACGTTATAGTCTCAGAGATGAACATCCAAAAATAATCACAAGTCATTTTATTCCACAATTATATGACAATACACCTTAAAAGGTTTTCTGAATAAATTTACATTTCTTTGCCATTATTACAATTCATAAATATACATAAATCTGGTACATCAAAAGTTGAAAGCCTAGCCTATTGGTAGCTCCTACCTCAGCTACAGCGACATCAACGCCTATAGGAAACTGCGGAATGTTTCCTATCCGCTCGCGAATTGGGAGCTTGGTCCTGTTCATCTTGTCTATCTGATGTTGTGTGATGAAAGAAGAAAGCAAGGGTGAGCAGCAAGCCCACCAAAATAATATGTATAATGATTAACAATATATGAGCCTACTCATAATACTCATGAAAGTCTTGGTCAAAAGAAATGAACCAAGTTTGATATCATAATGCGATGAAGTCGCAAAATATTCAGTATATATACATATATACTTTTCAAAATATTGGAAGTCCTCTTCCATGCATAATATACACAAAGTCCCAGTGTATAACTGTATAAAAATATCGTTGCAAGGTGATCTCATATATCTAACCTTGTCTCAACGTTTTTCTGAAAATCTTTGTCATGCATAAGATAATCATTTACTAGATATAAGTTTAAAAGATGATGTTACAAGATACTCCAATATACTTATATCTTTTCCAAATACTACTTGAACTACCACCGTTCAAGTTATAATTAGTTCAAAAGTTCATCACATAGATGAGACTACAAGACCAGATTTGAATAGATTAAATCTTTTAAAATATCATCAAAATAAAATGAAGTTACGAGATACTTCATTTGATGTAAACATCATTTTGAAAACTTGACCCTGCCAACACTCAACAATCGCCCAACCGTAGCCTTTCTATCGAAGTGCTCTGGGTAGTGTTGCAGAAAATTATCCAATTGGATGATGAACTCATTACGGGAGTTTGCCGCGCCAGGAAGACCACTTACGATGATCAGTCGTAGTAGTACAACCCCACCATTTTCTACATGTAGAGGAGAACCTGTCGGATTTACTTGTCAACCGAACACTGAACTCCTAAGGAATGGACCGCCTTAGCGGAACTTCCAGGCCATTTGGGCCAATATAATAAGGCTGGGCCGGCGCTACTCGGCCACTTACGCCACTCCTAGTTCAGATGAAATCCATGACTCTGAAACGTAAAGCTCGTCCCCACTTTCCCCAAGTAGAAACTTGTTGATACGGCTCCACCAAGAAGTCGTATCCATTTGGAAAGGAGAACTCACCGATATTTCCCAGGCGATGCCTGTTAATGGATTAACTTGTTCCAAGAATTTTACTTCCCGAGTGTTGGGTAAGTAATCAATTCATTTATCAAAACAGCAACCTTGTTGCGAATATAAAACACACCACAGAGCCGGATCCCTCAGGTTTTGAGCGAGTATTTAAATCCCCTTAAAAAGGAAGATCTTAAATATAAAAATGAGTTTTGGGATCCGCTCTAACTTTTAAAAATCATTTTGAAGACTCGAAAACACTTTATAGAGTGTTTGGAGTAAAGCTGATTTAATGAAGTAAATCAGTCCCCAGAATATTTAGAAAATGACTGAATATTATTATTTAAATAATATTCCCATAAAGAATAATCTTTATAAAAATAATTGAAGTAGAAGTATTAAAACTTATACTTGAAATGGATATCAAATAACCAAAGATATACTTATATTAAAGCACTATCTTTATTTGAATAATCAAAAATAAGTTTGATTATTGACACCTTATTCTTTAATAAAATAAAGAATATATCTCAACAAATAATCGGAGTCATAGATCCTCAAATGAATATTCAAATAATATTCATTAAATAATATAAACTGAGTCATAAGCCCTCGAATGAATATTCAAATAATATTCAGATAATAAAATAAAAGGAGTCATAAGTCCTCGAATGAATATTCAAAATAATATTCATTTAATATAAAGGAGTCATACGCCTTCGAATAATATTCGAAATAATATTCAATAATAAAATAAAGCTAAAGTTATCGAATAAACCTTATTCGATTAATAGTTTTGAAAACTATGACCATATATATATATATATAAGTATATATATATATATATTTATATCCATATATACAAAACCTACTCGGGATCCTCGACTCCCGGTTTTAGAAAATATTTTCACCTTTGGGTCCCTATACTAAGGGTATATGCAAATTACCGCTATCCTCTAGCATAGGTATTATCAACTGAATCAATTGAATCAACAGATATATATCAAGATTACGAAACAGACATGCATATATACCATATCAGCATGCTCCAATATATCGCAAAATTTGCTAATAACAATCATGCACTTATCACAAGATAATGCATATACATATATTTACATCACAACAACAGTATAACGGGTAGAAAACTTGCCTGAGCGACTGGGGGTTACGAATGGCTCGGGACGAGTCTGGTAACCTATAAACAACAAGTAAGTTGGAATTAAACCAAAGTCACTTGTAAATCTATACTCTAACCAACTCAGACTCTAACGCTCGTTTTGCGCTTACTGATTCTCTTAAGTCACTCGAGTACCCTCGGCTCCACCATTTTTAATAATTTAACCTTTACGAGTTTTAAGGCGATTCCTTCGCGAGTGTCTTACCTACTGCCTAACACTCTTACCATAATTGTTTCATACATTAATTAACCCTTTTTGGTCTTTAACCTATGTTTCAAAGTAAGGCGAGGGGAAAAGTTTCGTTCGCGAAACGCCGTTACTTGAAACGGTCGTTTCTCCTAAACCGTGCATCGGAATCGAACGAACTACATATCAAAACGAAGCTCGTAATATGAACTATCTAAACATGGCAATGGTCAAAATCTAGCAGGGGGTTCTCGGTTCCTAATGTTATGCACAAAAACAGTCTAAAGAAAATCGGACGTTACGACGGCTATGTTTACGCGTTTTCCCAATTTTAAACCATTCAAAACCAACCACAAATCAACCCCAAATCAATCATACAACCAATATCCCTCCAAACCACATCATAACAGCCCCAACAAATCCACATTAACCATTTATACTTATTCCCCACATGAACTAAAAGCTTTACTTAGGTTCTTTAACTAATTACCAAGATTTACAACTCCAACAATGCAACAAAACCAACTAATCTCTACAAACTCAACCAAACTTCAACCAATCAAGCATCATGCTTCACATATGCTATATCAAACACATTCAATCCTAATTACTCAAAACTAAAGCTAGGGTTTGTAGTTTATACCTTCCTTGGAGAGTGGAGAATCAAGAGAATGGCTTGGAATCACCCTTAAAGTCCTTATCCAAGCTTAATCTAAACAAAACTTCAAGAACACAAATTTTAGTTCTTGAAAAACACTATTCACCATCTTCTTTCATGATTTATAGAAAAAGATTGGCTTGGAATTAGAAGCTTAAACTTATAGGAAGTATGTAACTATCCATGGGGAAGCTTAGATAATTACCTTGCTAAATAGTAAGTGGTGGAGCTTGGATCTTCAATTTTTAAGAAATGGGCCGAGAGTTAGCTTGGGAAGAAAGAGATTTTTGTGTTTTGTTTGATGAAAAATGAAATGATTGGCTTGGTGGATGAGATTTTGATTTGTTTTTAGTTAATTACCTTGTTGCCCTTGAGTTTGTGTGGTTAAAAAGTCACCACATCTCCTTCCTTCCCATGTCATGCTTGTGTCATCCTCATGATGTCATCCTCCCCTCCTTGTCCTCTTCTTATTGGTTGGGTGACATCATCCTCTCTAATCCCTTTGATTAACTTCCTAATTGTTTGCCTAATGACCGCTGATCTGTTATACGGTTCGCTTAACTTTCGTTTTCGTTTATCGTTTGAGGGATCATACCCGGGATCTTATTACTTAGGTTCCCTTAACCTTTCTCAATATATTGTATTCCTTTTATGATCCTCTCTTATAATCCTTTAATTTAAATCCTTTTTATCCTGTTACCTTATACTCAATTCTTTCCGTATCTATTGGATTTCCGGGAAAAATCAAAGTGTTCGGATTTGGATTCTGACGATCTTTACATACACTTATATCCCATATAAAGTACTAATAAAATCTCAGAATATCCATATCAGAACCCCTACATAGTGTGGCATGAAAAATTTTCTCATTCAGCAAAAACACTATTCATAAGGGTTTCAAAATTTCCCAAAAATTGGGGTTATTACAAGGATTATTCGGAAACCGAGTTCCATTCGTTTCAGCTCGGATTCACTTCCGGACGACCCCGAATGGACGCGAATGCAATATCATAAATCCATAGGGAGAAATTATGAAAAGAAATGGAAAAAATGGGCCGCCTCAATTTTTACTCCAGACCTCGTGTACTACCCCCTACGAGGATTATTCGGAAACCGAGTTCCATTCGTTTTAGCTCCGATTCACTTCCGGACGACCCCGAATGGACGCTATTGCAATTTCATAAATCCATAGGGACAAATTATGAAAAGAAATCGAAAAATTGGGCCGCCTCAATTTTTGCTCCAGACCTCGTGTACTACCCCGTACGAGGATTATTCGGAAACCGAGTTTCATTCGTTTCAGCTCCGATTCACTTCCGGACGACCCCGAATGGACGCGATTGCAATTTCATAAATCCATAGGGACAAATTATGAAAAGAAATCGATAAATCGGGCCGCCTCAATTTTTGCTCCAGACCTCGTGTACTACCCCCTACGAGGATTATTCGGAAACCGAGTTCCATTCGTTTCAGCTCCGATTCACTTCCGGACGACCCCGAATGGACGCGAATGCAATTTCATAAATCCATAGTGATAAATTATGAAAAGAAATCGAAAAAATGGGCCGCCACAATTTTTTCTCCAGACCTCGTGCACTACCCCCTACGAGGATTATTCGGAAACCGAGTTCCATTCGTTTCAGCTCCGATTCACTTCCGGACGACCCCGAATGGACGCGAATGCAATTTCATAAATCCATAGGGACAAATTATGAAAAGTAATCGAAAAAATGGGCCGCCTCAATTTTTGCTCCAGACCTCGTGTACTACCCCCTACGAGGATTATTCGGAAACCGAGTTCCATTCGTTTCAGCTCTGATTCACTTCCGGACGACCCCGAATGGACGCGATTGCAATTTCATAAATCCATAGGGACAGATTATGAAAAGAAATCGAAAAATCGGGCCGCCTCAATTTTTGCTCCAGACCTCGTGTACTACCCCTTATGAGGATTATTCGGAAACCGAGTTCCATTCGTTTCAGCTCTGATTCACTTCCGGACGACCCCGAATGGACGCGAATGCAATTTCATAAATCCATAGTGATAAATTATGAAAAGAAATCGAAAAAACGGGCCGCCATAATTTTTGCTCCAGACCTCGTGTACTACCCCCTACGAGGATTATTCGGAAACCGAGTTCCATTCGTTTCAGCTCCGATTCACTTCCGGACGACCCCGAATGGACGCGAATGCAATTTCATAAATCTATAGGGACAAATTATGAAAAGAAATCGAAAAATCGGGCCGCCTCAATTTTTGCTCCAGACCTCGTGTAGTACCCCTAAAAGGATTATTCAGAAACCGAGTTCCATTCGTTTCATCTCCGATTCACTTCCGGACGACCCCGAATGGACGCGAATGCAATTTCATAAATCCATAGGGAGAAATTATGAAAAGAAATTGAAAAAACGGGCCTCCTCAATTTTTGCTCCAGACCTCGTGTACTACCCCCTACGAGGAATATTCGGAAACCGAGTTCCATTCGTTTCAGCTCCGATTTACTTCCGGACGACCCCGAATGGACGCGAATGCAATTTCATAAATCCATAGGGACAAATTATGAAAAGAAATCGAAAAAACGGGCCGCCTCAATTTTTGCTCCAGACCTCGTGTACTACCCACTACGAGGATTATTCGGAAACCGAGTTCCATTCGTTTCAGCTCCGATTCACTTCCGGACGACCCCGAATGGACGCGATTGCAATTTCATAAATCCATAGGGACAAATTATGAAAAGAAATCGAAAAATCGGGCCGCCTCAATTTTTGCTCCAGACCTCGTGTACTACCCCCTACGAGGATTATTCGGAAACCGAGTTCCATTCGTTTCAGCTCCGATTCACTTCCGGACGACCCCGAATGGACGCGAATGCAATTTCATAAATCCATAGGGAGAAGTTATGAAAAGAAATTGAAAAAACGGGCCACCTAAATTTTTGCTCCAGACCTCGTGTACTACCCCCTACGAGGATTATTCGGAAATCGAGTTCCATTCGTTTCAACTCCGATTCACTTCCGGACGACCCCGAATGGACGCGATTGCAATTTCATAAATCCATAGGGACAAATTATGAAAAGAAATCGAAAGATCGGGCCGCCTCAATTTTTGCTCCAGACCTCGTGTACTACCCCCTACGAGGATTATTCGGAAACCGAGTTCCATTCGTTTCAGCTCCGATTCACTTCCGGACGACCCCGAATAGACGTGAATGCAATTTCATAAATCCATAGGGAGTAATTATGAAAAGAAATTGAAAAAACGGGTCACCTCAATTTTTGCTCCAGACCTCGTGTACTACCCCCTACGAGGATTATTCGGAAACCGAGTTCCATTCGTTTCAGCTCCGATTCACTTCCGGACGACCCCGAATGGACGCGATTGCAATTTCATAAATCCATAGGGACAAATTATGAAAAGAAATCGAAAAATCGGGCCGCCTCAATTTTTGCTCCAGTCCTCGTGTAGTACCCCTAAAAGGATTATTCGGAAACCGAGTTCCATTCGTTTCATCTCCGATTCACTTCCGGACGACCCCGAATGGACGCGAATGCAATTTCATAAATCCATAGGGAGAAATTATGAAAAGAAATTGAAAAAACGGGCCTCCACAATTTTTGCTCCAGACCTCGTGTACTACCCCCTACGAGGAATATTCGGAAACCGAGTTCCATTCGTTTCAGCTCCGATTTACTTCCGGACGACCCCGAATGGACGCGAATGCAATTTCATAAATCCATAGGGACAAATTATGAAAAGAAATCGAAAAACGGGCCGCCTCAATTTTTGCTCCAGACCTCGTGTACTACCCACTACGAGGATTATTTGGAAACCGAGTTCCATTCGTTTCAGCTCCGATTCACTTCCGGACGACCCCGAATGGACGCGATTGCAATTTCATAAATCCATAGGGACAAATTATGAAAAGAAATCGAAAAATCAGGCCGCCTCAATTTTTGCTCCAGACCTCGTGTACTACCCACTACGAGGGTTATTCGGAAACCGAGTTCCATTCGTTTCAGCTCCGATTCACTTCCGGACGACCCCGAATGGACGCGAATGCAATTTCATAAATCCATAGGGAGAAATTATGAAAAGAAATGGAAAAAACGGGCCGCCTCAATTTTTGCACCAGACCTCGTGTACTACCCCCTACGAGGATTATTCGGAAACTGAGTTCCATTCGTTTCAGCTCCGATTCACTTCCGGACGACCCCGAATGGACGCGATTGCAATTTCATAAATCCATAGGGACAAATTATGAAAAGAAATCGAAAAATCGGGCCGCCTCAATTTTTGCTCCAGACCTCGTGTACTACCCCCTACGAGGATTATTCGGAAACTGAGTTCCATTCGTTTCAGCTCCGATTCACTTCCGGACGACCCCGAATGGACGCGAATGCAATTTCATAAATCCATAGGGAGAAATTATGAAAAGAAATTGAAAAAACGGGCCGCCTAAATTTTTGCTCCAGACCTCGTGTACTACCCCCTACGAGGATTATTCGGAAATCGAGTTCCATTCGTTTCAACTCCGATTCACTTCCGGACGACCCCGAATGGACGCGATTACAATTTCGTAAATCCATAGGGACAAATTATGAAAAGAAATCGAAAGATCGGGCCGCCTCAATTTTTGCTCCAGACCTCGTGTACTACCCCCTACGAGGATTATTCGGAAACCGAGTTCCATTCGTTTCAGCTCCGATTCACTTCCGGACGACCCCGAATAGACGCGAATGCAATTTCATAAATCCATAGGGAGTAATTATGAAAAGAAATTGAAAAAATGGGTCGCCTCAATTTTTGCTCCAGACCTCATGTACTACCCCCTACGAGGATTATTCGGAAACCGAGTTCCATTCGTTTCAGCTCCGATTCACTTCCGGACGACCCCGAATGGACGCGATTGCAATTTCATAAATCCATAGGGACAAATTATGAAAAGAAATCGAAAAATCGGGTCACCTCAATTTTTGCTCCAGACCTCGTGTAGTACCCCTAAAAGGATTATTCGGAAACCGAGTTCCATTCGTTTCATCTCCGATTCACTTCCGGACGACCCCGAATGGACGCGAATGCAATTTCATAAATCCATAGGGAGAAATTATGAAAAGAAATTGAAAAAACGGGCCTCCTCAATTTTTGCTCCAGACCTCGTGTACTACCCCCTACGAGGAATATTCGGAAACCGAGTTCCATTCGTTTCAGCTCCGATTTACTTCCGGACGACCCCGAATGGACGCGAATGCAATTTCATAAATCCATAGGGACA
Source organism: Apium graveolens (assembly GCF_009905375.1). Lineage (NCBI taxonomy): Eukaryota > Viridiplantae > Streptophyta > Magnoliopsida > Apiales > Apiaceae > Apium > Apium graveolens. The sequence goes on from NW_027421776.1 coordinate 14,430, forward strand.
AATTATGAAAAGAAATCGAAAAACGGGCCGCCTCAATTTTTGCTCCAGACCTCGTGTACTACCCACTACGAGGGTTATTCGGAAACCGAGTTCCATTCGTTTCAGCTCCGATTCACTTCCGGACGACCCCGAATGGACGCGAATGCAATTTCATAAATCCATAGGGAGAAATTATGAAAAGAAATGGAAAAAACGGGCCGCCTCAATTTTTGCACCAGACCTCGTGTACTACCCCCTACGAGGATTATTCGGAAACTGAGTTCCATTCGTTTCAGCTCCGATTCACTTCCGGACGACCCCGAATGGACGCGATTGCAATTTCATAAATCCATAGGGACAAATTATGAAAAGAAATCGAAAAATCGGGCCGCCTCAATTTTTGCTCCAGACCTCGTGTACTACCCCCTACGAGGATTATTCGGAAACCGAGTTCCATTCGTTTCAGCTCCGATTCACTTCCGGACGACCCCGAATGGACGCGAATGTAATTTCATAAATCCATAGGGAGAAATTATGAAAAGAAATTGAAAAAACGGGCCGCCTAAATTTTTGCTCCAGACCTCGTGTACTACCCCCTACGAGGATTATTCGGAAATCGAGTTCCATTCGTTTCAACTCCGATTCACTTCCGGACGACCCCGAATGGACGCGATTACAATTTCGTAAATCCATAGGGACAAATTATGAAAAGAAATCGAAAGATCGGGCCGCCTCAATTTTTGCTCCAGACCTCGTGTACTACCCCCTACGAGGATTATTCGGAAACCGAGTTCCATTCGTTTCAGCTCCGATTCACTTCCGGACGACCCCGAATAGACGCGAATGCAATTTCATAAATCCATAGGGAGTAATTATGAAAAGAAATTGAAAAATGGGTCGCCTCAATTTTTGCTCCAGACCTCGTGTACTACCCCCTACGAGGATTATTCGGAAACCGAGTTCCATTCGTTTCAGCTCCGATTCACTTCCGGACGACCCCGAATAGACGCGAATGCAATTTCATAAATCCATAGGGAGTAATTATGAAAAGAAATTGAAAAAATGGGTCGCCTCAATTTTTGCTCCAGACCTCGTGTACTACCCCCTACGAGGATTATTCGGAAACCGAGTTCCATTCGTTTCAGCTCCGATTCACTTCCGGACGACCCCGAATTGACGCGAATGCAATTTCATAAATCCATAGGGACAAATTATGAAAAGAAATCGAAAAAATCGGGTCGCCTCAATTTTTGCTCCAGACCTCGTGTAGTACCCCCTAAAGGATTATTCGGAAACCGAGTTCCATTCGTTTCATCTCCGATTCACTTCCGGACGACCCCGAATGGACGCGAATGCAATTTCATAAATCCATAGGGAGAAATTATGAAAAGAAATTGAAAAAACGGGCCTCCTCAATTTTTGCTCCAGACCTCGTGTACTACCCCCTACGAGGAATATTCGGAAACCGAGTTCCATTCGTTTCAGCTCCGATTTACTTCCGGACGACCCCGAATGGACGCGAATGCAATTTCATAAATCCATAGGGACAAATTATGAAAAGTAATCGAAAAACGGGTCGCCTCAATTTTTGCTCCAGACCTCGTGTACTACCCACTACGAGGATTATTCGGAAACCGAGTTCCATTCGTTTCAGCTTCGATTCACTTCCGGACGACCCCGAATGGACGCGATTGCAATTTCATAAATCCATAGGGACAAATTATGAAAAGAAATCAAAAAATCAGGCCGCCTCAATTTTTGCTCCAGACCTCGTGTACTACCCACTACGAGGGTTATTCGGAAACCGAGTTCCATTCGTTTCAGCTCCGATTCACTTCCGGACGACCCCGAATGGACGCGAATGCAATTTCATAAATCCATATGGAGAAATTATGAAAAGAAATGGAAAAAACGGGCCGCCTCAATTTTTGCACCAGACCTCGTGTACTACCCCCTACGAGGATTATTCGGAAACTGAGTTCCATTCGTTTCAGCTCCGATTCACTTCCGGACGACCCCGAATGGACGCGATTGCAATTTCATAAATCCATAGGGACAAATTATGAAAAGAAATCGAAAAATCGGGCCGCCTCAATTTTTGCTCCAGACCTCGTGTACTACCCCCTACGAGGATTATTCGGAAACCGAGTTCCATTCGTTTCAGCTCCGATTCACTTCTGGACGACCCCGAATGGACGCGAATGCAATTTCATAAATCCATACGGAGAAATTATGAAAAGAAATTGAAAAAACGGGCCGCCTAAATTTTTGCTCCAGACCTCGTGTACTACCCCCTACGAGGATTATTCGGAAATCAAGTTCCATTCGTTTCAACTCCGATTCACTTCCGGACGACCCCGAATGGACGCGATTGCAATTTCATAAATCCATAGGGACAAATTATGAAAAGAAATCGAAAGATCGGGCCGCCTCAATTTTTGCTCCAGACCTCGTGTACTACCCCCTACGAGGATTATTCGGAAACCGAGTTCCATTCGTTTCAGCTCCGATTCACTTCCGGACGACCCCGAATAGACGTGAATGCAATTTCATAAATCCATAGGGAGTAATTATGAAAAGAAATTGAAAAAACGGGTCGCCTCAATTTTTGCTCCAGACCTCGTGTACTACCCCCTACGAGGATTATTCGGAAACCGAGTTCCATTCGTTTCAGCTCCGATTCACTTCCGGACGACCCCGAATGGACGCGATTGCAATTTCATAAATCCATAGGGACAAATTATGAAAAGAAATCGAAAAATCGGGCCGCCTCAATTTTTGCTCCAGTCCTCGTGTAGTACCCCTAAAAGGATTATTCGAAAACCGAGTTCCATTCGTTTCATCTCCGATTCACTTCCGGACGACCCCGAATGGACGCGAATGCAATTTCATAAATCCATAGGGAGAAATTATGAAAAGAAATTGAAAAAACGGGCCTCCACAATTTTTGCTCCAGACCTCGTGTACTACCCCCTACGAGGAATATTCGGAAACCGAGTTCCATTCGTTTCAGCTCCGATTGACTTCCGGACGACCCCGAATGGACGCGAATGCAATTTCATAAATCCATAGGGACAAATTATGAAAAGAAATCGAAAAACGGGCCGCCTCAATTTTTGCTCCAGACCTCGTGTACTACCCACTACGAGGATTATTCGGAAACCGAGTTCCATTCGTTTCAGCTCCGATTCACTTCCGGACGACCCCGAATGGACGCGATTGCAATTTCATAAATCCATAGGGACAAATTATGAAAAGAAATCGAAAAATCAGGCCGCCTCAATTTTTGCTCCAGACCTCGTGTACTACCCCCTACGAGGATTATTCGGAAACCGAGTTCCATTCGTTTCAGCTCCGATTCACTTCCGGACGACCCCGAATAGACGCGAATGCAATTTCATAAATCCATAGGGAGTAATTATGAAAAGAAATTGAAAAAATGGGTCGCCTCAATTTTTGCTCCAGACCTCATGTACTACCCCCTACGAGGATTATTCGGAAACCGAGTTCCATTCGTTTCAGCTCCGATTTACTTCCGGACGACCCCGAATGGACGCGAATGCAATTTCATAAATCCATAGGGACAAATTATGAAAAGAAATCGAAAAACGGGCCTCCTCAATTTTTGCTCCAGACCTCGTGTACTACCCACTACGAGGATTATTCGGAAACCGAGTTCCATTCGTTTCAGCTCCGATTCACTTCCGGACGACCCCGAATGGACGCGATTGCAATTTCATAAATCCATAGGGACAAATTATGAAAAGAAATCGAAAAATCAGGCCGCCTCAATTTTTGCTCCAGACCTCGTGTACTACCCACTACGAGGGTTATTCGGAAACCGAGTTCCATTCGTTTCAGCTCCGATTCACTTCCGGACGACCCCGAATGGACGCGAATGCAATTTCATAAATCCATAGGGAGAAATTATGAAAAGAAATGGAAAAAACGGGCCGCCTCAATTTTTGCACCAGACCTCGTGTACTACCCCCTACGAGGATTATTCGGAACCGAGTTCCATTCGTTTCAGCTCCGATTCACTTCCGGACGACCCCGAATGGACGTGATTGCAATTTCATAAATCCATAGGGACAAATTATGAAAAGAAATCGAAAAATCGGGCCGCCTCAATTTTTGCTCCAGACCTCGTGTACTACCCCCTACGAGGATTATTCGGAAACCGAGTTCCATTCGTTTCAGCTCCGATTCACTTCCGGACGACCCCGAATGGACGCGAATGCAATTTCATAAATCCATAGGGAGAAATTATGAAAAGAAATGGAAAAAACGGGCCGCCTCAATTTTTGCACCAGACCTCGTGTACTACCCCCTACGAGGATTATTCGGAACCGAGTTCCATTCGTTTCAGCTCCGATTCACTTCCGGACGACCCCGAATGGACGCGATTGCAATTTCATAAATCCATAGGGACAAATTATGAAAAGAAATCAAAAAATCAGGCCGCCTCAATTTTTGCTCCAGACCTCGTGTACTACCCACTACGAGGGTTATTCGGAAACCGAGTTCCATTCGTTTCAGCTCCGATTCACTTCCGGACGACCCCGAATGGACGCGAATGCAATTTCATAAATCCATATGGAGAAATTATGAAAAGAAATGGAAAAAACGGGCCGCCTCAATTTTTGCACCAGACCTCGTGTACTACCCCCTACGAGGATTATTCGGAAACTGAGTTCCATTCGTTTCAGCTCCGATTCACTTCCGGACGACCCCGAATGGACGCGATTGCAATTTCATAAATCCATAGGGACAAATTATGAAAAGAAATCAAAAAATCGGGCCGCCTCAATTTTTGCTCCAGACCTCGTGTACTACCCCCTACGAGGATTATTCGGAAACCGAGTTCCATTCGTTTCAGCTCCGATTCACTTCTGGACGACCCCGAATGGACGCGAATGCAATTTCATAAATCCATACGGAGAAATTATGAAAAGAAATTGAAAAAACGGGCCGCCTAAATTTTTGCTCCAGACCTCGTGTACTACCCCCTACGAGGATTATTCGGAAATCAAGTTCCATTCGTTTCAACTCCGATTCACTTCCGGACGACCCCGAATGGACGCGATTGCAATTTCATAAATCCATAGGGACAAATTATGAAAAGAAATCGAAAGATCGGGCCGCCTCAATTTTTGCTCCAGACCTCGTGTACTACCCCCTACGAGGATTATTCGGAAACCGAGTTCCATTCGTTTCAGCTCCGATTCACTTCCGGACGACCCCGAATAGACGCGAATGCAATTTCATAAATCCATAGGGAGTAATTATGAAAAGAAATTGAAAAAACGGGTCGCCTCAATTTTTGCTCCAGACCTCGTGTACTACCCCCTACGAGGATTATTCGGAAACCGAGTTCCATTCGTTTCAGCTCCGATTCACTTCCGGACGACCCCGAATGGACGCGATTGCAATTTCATAAATCCATAGGGACAAATTATGAAAAGAAATCGAAAAATCGGGCCGCCTCAATTTTTGCTCCAGTCCTCGTGTAGTACCCCTAAAAGGATTATTCGGAAACCGAGTTCCATTCGTTTCATCTCCGATTCACTTCCGGACGACCCCGAATGGACGCGAATGCAATTTCATAAATCCATAGGGAGAAATTATGAAAAGAAATTGAAAAAACGGGCCTCCTACAATTTTTGCTCCAGACCTCGTGTACTACCCCCTACGAGGATATTCGGAAACCGAGTTCCATTCGTTTCAGCTCCGATTGACTTCCGGACGACCCCGAATGGACGCAAATGCAATTTCATAAATCCATAGGGACAAATTATGAAAAGAAATCGAAAAACGGGCCGCCTCAATTTTTGCTCCAGACCTCGTGTACTACCCACTACGAGGATTATTCGGAAACCGAGTTCCATTCGTTTCAGCTCCGATTCACTTCCGGACGACCCCGAATGGACGCGATTGCAATTTCATAAATCCATAGGGACAAATTATGAAAAGAAATCGAAAAATCAGGCCGCCTCAATTTTTGCTCCAGACCTCGTGTACTACCCCCTACGAGGATTATTCGGAAACCGAGTTCCATTCGTTTCAGCTCCGATTCACTTCCGGACGACCCCGAATGGACGCGATTGCAATTTCATAAATCCATAGGGACAAATTATGAAAAGAAATCGAAAAATCAGGCCGCCTCAATTTTTGCTCCAGACCTCGTGTACTACCCACTACGAGGGTTATTCGGAAACCGAGTTCCATTCGTTTCAGCTCCGATTCACTTCCGGACGACCCCGAATGGACGCGAATGCAATTTCATAAATCCATAGGGAGAAATTATGAAAAGAAATGGAAAAAACGGGCCGCCTCAATTTTTGCACCAGACCTCGTGTACTACCCCCTACGAGGATTATTCGGAACCGAGTTCCATTCGTTTCAGCTCCGATTCACTTCCGGACGACCCCGAATGGACGCGATTGCAATTTCATAAATCCATAGGGACAAATTATGAAAAGAAATCGAAAAATCGGGCCGCCTCAATTTTTGCTCCAGACCTCGTGTACTACCCCCTACGAGGATTATTCGGAAACCGAGTTCCATTCGTTTCAGCTCCGATTCACTTCCGGACGACCCCGAATGGACGCGAATGTAATTTCATAAATCCATAGGGAGAAATTATGAAAAGAAATTGAAAAAATGGGCCGCCTAAATTTTTGCTCCAGACCTCGTGTACTACCCCCTACGAGGATTATTCGGAAATCGAGTTCCATTCGTTTCAACTCCGATTCACTTCCGGACGACCCCGAATGGACGCGATTACAATTTTGTAAATCCATAGGGACAAATTATGAAAAGAAATCGAAAGATCGGGCCGCCTCAATTTTTGCTCCAGACCTCGTGTACTACCCCCTACGAGGATTATTCGGAAACCGAGTTCCATTCGTTTCAGCTCCGATTCACTTCCGGACGACCCCGAATAGACGCGAATGCAATTTCATAAATCCATAGGGAGTAATTATGAAAAGAAATTGAAAAAATGGGTCGCCTCAATTTTTGCTCCAGACCTCGTGTACTACCCCCTACGAGGATTATTCGGAAACCGAGTTCCATTCGTTTCAGCTCCGATTCACTTCCGGACGACCCCGAATGGACGCGATTGCAATTTCATAAATCCATAGGGACAAATTATGAAAAGAAATCGAAAAATCGGGTCGCCTCAATTTTTGCTCCAGACCTCGTGTAGTACCCCTAAAAGGATTATTCGGAAACCGAGTTCCATTCGTTTCATCTCCGATTCACTTCCGGACGACCCCGAATGGACGCGAATGCAATTTCATAAATCCATAGGGAGAAATTATGAAAAGAAATTGAAAAAACGGGCCTCCTCAATTTTTGCTCCAGACCTCGTGTACTACCCCCTACGAGGAATATTCGGAAACCGAGTTCCATTCGTTTCAGCTCCGATTTACTTCCGGACGACCCCGAATGGACGCGAATGCAATTTCATAAATCCATAGGGACAAATTATGAAAAGAAATCGAAAAACGGGTTGCCTCAATTTTTGCTCCAGACCTCGTGTACTACCCACTATGAGGATTATTCGGAAACCGAGTTCCATTCGTTTCAGCTTCGATTCACTTCCGGACGACCCCGAATGGACGCGATTGCAATTTCATAAATCCATAGGGACAAATTATGAAAAGAAATCAAAAAATCAGGCCACCTCAATTTTTGCTCCAGACCTCGTGTACTACCCACTACGAGGGTTATTCGGAAACCGAGTTCCATTCGTTTCAGCTCCGATTCACTTCCGGACGACCCCGAATGGACGCGAATGCAATTTCATAAATCCATATGGAGAAATTATGAAAAGAAATGGAAAAAACGGGCCGCCTCAATTTTTGCACCAGACCTCGTGTACTACCCCCTACGAGGATTATTCGAAAACTGAGTTCCATTCGTTTCAGCTCCGATTCACTTCCGGACGACCCCGAATGGACGCGATTGCAATTTCATAAATCCATAGGGACAAATTATGAAAAGAAATCGAAAAATCGGGCCACCTCAATTTTTGCTCCAGACCTCGTGTACTACCCCCTACGAGGATTATTCGGAAACCGAGTTCCATTCGTTTCAGCTCCGATTCACTTCTGGACGACCCCGAATGGACGCGAATGCAATTTCATAAATCCATACGGAGAAATTATGAAAAGAAATTGAAAAAACGGGCTGCCTAAATTTTTGCTCCAGACCTCGTGTACTACCCCCTACGAGGATTATTCGGAAATCAAGTTCCATTCGTTTCAACTCCGATTCACTTCCGGACGACCCCGAATGGACGCGATTGCAATTTCATAAATCCATAGGGACAAATTATGAAAAGAAATCGAAAGATCGGGCCGCCTCAATTTTTGCTCCAGACCTCGTGTACTACCCCATACGAGGATTATTCGGAAACCGAGTTCCATTCGTTTCAGCTCCGATTCACTTCCGGACGACCCCGAATAGACGCGAATGCAATTTCATAAATCCATAGGGAGTAATTATGAAAAGAAATTGAAAAAACGGGCCACCTCAATTTTTGCTCCAGACCTCGTGTACTACCCCCTACGAGGATTATTCGGAAACCGAGTTCCATTCGTTTCAGCTCCGATTCACTTCCGGATGACCCCGAATGGACGCGATTGCAATTTCATAAATCCATAGGGACAAATTATGAAAAGAAATCGAAAAATCAGGCCGCCTCAATTTTTGCTCCAGACCTCGTGTACTACCCCCTACGAGGATTATTCGGAAACCGAGTTCCATTCGTTTCAGCTCCGATTAACTTCCGGACGACCCCGAATAGACGCGAATGCAATTTCATAAATCCATAGGGAGTAATTATGAAAAGAAATTGAAAAAACGGGCCACCTCAATTTTTGCTCCAGACCTCGTGTACTACCCCCTACGAGGATTATTCGGAAACCGAGTTCCATTCGTTTCAGCTCCGATTCACTTCCGGATGACCCCGAATGGACGCGATTGCAATTTCATAAATCCATAGGGACAAATTATGAAAAGAAATCGAAAAACGGGTTGCCTCAATTTTTGCTCCAGACCTCGTGTACTACCCACTATGAGGATTATTCGGAAACCGAGTTCCATTCGTTTCAGCTTCGATTCACTTCCGGACGACCCCGAATGGACGCGATTGCAATTTCATAAATCCATAGGGACAAATTATGAAAAGAAATCAAAAAATCAGGCCACCTCAATTTTTGCTCCAGACCTCGTGTACTACCCACTACGAGGGTTATTCGGAAACCGAGTTCCATTCGTTTCAGCTCCGATTCACTTCCGGACGACCCCGAATGGACGCGAATGCAATTTCATAAATCCATATGGAGAAATTATGAAAAGAAATGGAAAAAACGGGCCGCCTCAATTTTTGCACCAGACCTCGTGTACTACCCCCTACGAGGATTATTCGAAAACTGAGTTCCATTCGTTTCAGCTCCGATTCACTTCCGGACGACCCCGAATGGACGCGATTGCAATTTCATAAATCCATAGGGACAAATTATGAAAAGAAATCGAAAAATCGGGCCACCTCAATTTTTGCTCCAGACCTCGTGTACTACCCCCTACGAGGATTATTCGGAAACCGAGTTCCATTCGTTTCAGCTCCGATTCACTTCTGGACGACCCCGAATGGACGCGAATGCAATTTCATAAATCCATACGGAGAAATTATGAAAAGAAATTGAAAAAACGGGCCGCCTAAATTTTTGCTCCAGACCTCGTGTACTACCCCCTACGAGGATTATTCGGAAATCAAGTTCCATTCGTTTCAACTCCGATTCACTTCCGGACGACCCCGAATGGACGCGATTGCAATTTCATAAATCCATAGGGACAAATTATGAAAAGAAATCGAAAGATCGGGCCGCCTCAATTTTTGCTCCAGACCTCGTGTACTACCCCCTACGAGGATTATTCGGAAACCGAGTTCCATTCGTTTCAGCTCCGATTCACTTCCGGACGACCCCGAATAGACGCGAATGCAATTTCATAAATCCATAGGGAGTAATTATGAAAAGAAATTGAAAAAACGGGCCACCTCAATTTTTGCTCCAGACCTCGTGTACTACCCCCTACGAGGATTATTCGGAAACCGAGTTCCATTCGTTTCAGCTCCGATTCACTTCCGGATGACCCCGAATGGACGCGATTGCAATTTCATAAATCCATAGGGACAAATTATGAAAAGAAATCGAAAAATCAGGCCGCCTCAATTTTTGCTCCAGACCTCGTGTACTACCCCCTACGAGGATTATTCGGAAACCGAGTTCCATTCGTTTCAGCTCCGATTAACTTCCGGACGACCCCGAATGGACGCGAATGCAATTTCATAAATCCATAGGGATAAATTATGAAAAGAAATCGAAAAAACAAGCCGCCTCAATTTTTGCTCCAGACCTCGTGTACTACCCCCTACGAGGATTATTCGGAAACCGAGTTCCATTCGTTTCAGCTCCGATTAACTTCCGGACGACCCCGAATGGACGCGAATGCAATTTCATAAATCCATAGGGACAAATTATGAAAAGAAATCGAAAAAACAAGCCGCCTCAATTTTTGCTCCAGACCTCGTGTACTACCCCCTACGAGGATTATTCGGAAACCGAGTTCCATTCGTTTCAGCTCCGATTCACTTCCGGACGACCCCGAATGGACGCGAATGCAATTTCATAAATCCATAGGGACAAATTATGAAAAGAAATCGAAAAATCGGGCTGCCTCAATTTTTGCTCCAGACCTCGTGTACTACCCCCTACGAGGATTATTTGGAAACTGAGTTCCATTCGTTTCAGCTCCGATTCACTTTCGGACGAACCCGAATGGACGCGATTGCAATTTCATAAATCCATAGGGACAAATTATGAAAAGAAATCGAAAAAACGGGCCGCCTCAATTTTTGCTCCAGACCTCGTGTACTACCCCCTACGAGGATTATTCGGAAACCGAGTTCCATTCGTTTCAGCTCCGATTCACTTCCGGACGACCCCGAATGGACGCGATTGCAATTTCATAAATCCATAGGGACAAATTATGAAAAGAAATTGAAAAAACGGGCCGCCTCAATTTTTGCTCCAGACCTCGTGTACTACCCCCTACGAGGATTATTCGGAAACCGAGTTCCATTCGTTTCAGCTCCGATTCACTTCCGGACGACCCTGAATGGACGCGATTGCAATTTCATAAATCCATAGGGACAAATTATGATAAGAAATCGAAAAATCGGGCCGCCTCAATTTTTGCTCCAGACCTCGTGTAGTACCCCCTAAGAAGATTATTCGGAAACCGAGTTCCATTCGTTTCAGCTCCGATTCACTTCCGGACGACCCCGAATGGACGCGAATGCAATTTCATAAATCCATAGGGAGAAATTATGAAAAGAAATCGAAAAATCGGGCCGCCTCAATTTTTGCTCCAGACCTCGTGTACTACCCCCTACAAGGATTATTCGGAAACCGAGTTCCTTTCGTTTCAGCTCCGATTTACTTCCGGACGACCCCGAATGGACGCGAATGCAATTTCATAAATCCATAGGGACAAATTATGAAAAGAAATCGAAAAGTTACCTTTTTACCATGGTAATTTTTGTGTGGTTCTAATTCAACCAACAACACACTTGCTTGGTCATGCTTATGTCACCATGTGATGTCACCCTCCCTCCTTTGTCCTCTTCTTATTGGTTTGATGACATCATCCCCACTAATCTCTTTGATTAGCTTCTAATTGTTTGCCTAATGACCGCTGATCTGTTATACGGTTCGCTTAACTTTTGTTCTCGTTTCTCGTTTGAGGGATCATACCCGGGATCTTATTACTTGGGTTTCCTTAACCTTTCTCAATACATTATATTCCTTTTATGATCCTCTCTTATAATCCTTTAATTTAAATCCTTCTTATCCTGTTACCTTATACTCAATTCTTTCTGTATCTAGTGGATTTTCGGGAAAAATTAAAGTGTTCGGAATTGGATTCTGACGATCTTTACATACACTTATATACCATATAGAGTACTAATAAAATCTCAGAATATCAATCAAAGAACCCCTACATAGTGTGGCATGAAGAGTTTTCTTATTCAGCATAGTCTGCAAAATCACTATTCATAAGGGTTTCAAAAATTCTAAAATTTGGGGTTATTACAAGAGCTGCTAGGTTACAATGTATGATCTTCTCGATAATGATAACACATATAGTGTAAACCTATGTCTGTGTTTATATAGTACACAGTTACAAGATAACTTCTAATTGATATGGAATATAATTCTGTCTCCTAAAATATATCAATTAGATATCTTATACAAGTCTTTTAGTCCTCTAACTCTTTCCATGCATATCTTCCTTTGTTTTAGTCTCGATCTTCTACTGCAAATCAGCTTCCTTCCTTAACTGTAAGTCTTCCCATACTTAAGTTCTGATATGACTTTAAGTCCTGATATCCTTAAGTTCTGACTTCCAGTAAGTTCTGATTTCCGTAAGTCCTGATATTTCCTGTTAGTTAAGATCTGAAAACTAAACATGAAACATATTAGACATGACATCTCAAATATATCTAACAATCTCCCCCAAGTTGTAAATTATGCAAAAATATACAAGTTAATAGATTTGATGATGTCAAAAATATTTAAGTACAAATGCATTAAGAGTTTAACTGAATAGCTAACTACAACTTACAGTCCTTGTAGCTTTTACCCATCTCACTGAGTCAATCTGAATCCAAAATGATTCTTGACAAAGTTTGATATCAGCTTTTCTTCTTTAATCCTCAGGACCTGATAGAGTGTAGTTTTGACTTGCTTCATCTCTTCATTCTGACTTCCAATATGGTAGATTGCAGTCTTCAAATCAGAGATATGGTTTCTTCCTAAACCATTGTCCAGTCTTATTACCCTAGGATGAGAAGAATCTTCATTGTAGCAGAGACATTTCTCATTCAGTATTACCTCAAGCTTAGCAGAATCCTTCTTCATAGAAATTTTACTTCCATCATTTTTAACAATACTTAGAATGAATTCTGTAAACCTTGAATTAGAAATTCTTACTTTATCTCTGATGGTCTTCAATATAAATTCTAACCATCTCCTGGTAATATCAGACTTTACCTCTAAAAGGTAATGAAAGAATTGTAGTTCTTTCAGTGATTTATTTAAAACATCTGATTCTGACATTTGATATGTCCTTCCATCTTCAAGAAATAGAATCAGATTTTCCTTAACACTGTGCTTGTCATGAACATCTAGTACCATTTGAACAGAGATAACCTTATCAAGGTGTTTCTATGTAACATCTTCAAGAGGTTTGTCAGTTAACATAAATGGATCTCTTGTAAGCACTTCAAGTCCTGTCTTGATCTTAGCCTCATCAGAACCTAGTCCAACCCTATTCCTTGCTTCTCTGGCTTTCAATCCAACAGTCATGAAATCAGATAACATTTGGCTTTTCTTTGAATCTGATGGTTTGATATTCTTCCATAGAAGTTTCTTTTTGTCAGCTATTTTCATCTTGTCTAAATCAACTTGAGCAGTGCCAATGGTTGATTTCTTGACTTCGTCAAAACTTGTTGCTTCTTCTGTTGCTTGTAATTCTTCACTCTGAACAACTTGAGCTTTGTCAGAGGTTGTCTTTGATTCTCCAGAATTCTTCTATCTTTCCAGAGTTTGAACATTTTCATCTTCTATCAAAGCATCATCATCATGCATTGTAGCTTGATAGACTGAAACAGAAGAATTTATCTTTTTCTGAGATTTTAAAGGTTCACCAAACTTTTCTTTTCCTTTAGACTTAGGATCAATCTCGGTCTGTGATCTTGTTTTGGCTTTAGATGCCTCAGTACTTGACTTCTCTTTGATCACAATGCCTTTCTCTTTAGGCCTTGGAGGTTTCTTTTCAACCAAAGCCTTTGATTGTAGATCTGTCTTTTCAGCTTTAAATCTAGCTTCTTCCTCCTTGAGATTTTCCAAATCCATTCCTGGATTATGCTTCAGAAATAATCTTCTAGCAATTTCTTCATCAAATGTTTGAATTTTAGGATCTTTGTAATAAATAGTAGTCTGATTCCCCTTGTACTTCAGAGTTTGCATGAACTTCTGAGAGTCTTTAAATCCTGACTGAGTCAGAAGATCAGAACTTGACATCAGACTTTGTTTATGAGCACTTGACTTCAGACTTTGAGCATTCACAGTATCAGAACTTGACTTGTTTTGAGTAGAAGATTTTCCTTGAATTTTTTCTTGTTGACCTCTGCTCTTATCAGAGTTTCCCTGGTCATCACCTTTATCATCCTTTTTCTTCAGTATTTGAGTAGGTGTGCATTTGGACTTAACTACCTTCTCCCCATTTTTGGCATCATCAAGAAGTAAGAGAGAAAGAATAAGTTCAACTGAAGATTGGATTTCATCCAATTGATCTTTCTGAGAAGCTTGATTAGCCAGGACCTCAGCAATTTGGGCATGTTGCTTCTCTTGAGTTTTCTCAATGGCTTCAATTTTCTCAAGAGTAGGTCTGATATATCTGTTCTTGTCAAGCTTGGGTTGTAGATCTAGCTTGTCAGCTTGTTCCTTGAGTGTATCAACCTTAGCATGAGTAATGGAATGTAGACCATGAAGACTTCTTGTACTCATAGCTGTAATCTTGAGTTGAGTCTTGAAATCAGCATTTGTCAATAACTCATCAGCTTTTGATACATGCTCTGTCAGAATTTTGGTGCTTGGAATAAAATCTGATTCATTCCACTGCTTGGTCCACTCAACTCCTCTGTGAGTTTCTTCCCAAGGTACAGGAGTATCCTATTTAACAAAATTCTTCACCAAAGCTTCCTTGTCCAGAATGGGAACTAGAGACTCATCAGAAACACTGTCTTCAGAACTCGAGGAAGACTCATTATGTTCTGACAACACAACAGTGTGTGATGCAACTGGAGATTCAGCAATAACTTCATCTAAATTCTGAGAATTAGAATTTATCTCCAGAATTGGTCTTGATGGTGTAGATTGTATCTCAGCATTTAAAATTGAAGAGTTTACTGTAGATGGATGAGCTGCTGTAGGAGCTTCCAAATAAAGAACCATTGGAATTATCAGCCTTTGAAGATCAAGTTCAGGACTTAATCCTGAATCTTCAACTGTTGTTTCTTTAACTGGAGATACAGGAGGTGTAATCACTGTTTTTGGAACAGTGTCTTTAGCTTGAGCTATAGAAGGCAGAACTTCAACAATGATTGGTTCTTTTGAGATCAGAGATTCCTGATTCCCTTCCTCAGCTTCTTCAGTATCTTCTGATGGTGACTTAGCCAAATACCTCCTTTCCTTCATTTTCTTCAATCTCCTTGCCAATGAAGGAGTTGCTGTTGCAGCATCAGTATTTACAGATTTCCTTTTCAAAGTATCAGAACTTTGAGCTGCAGTTTCTTTCTGAGAAGTAACTTTTTTAGCTTCAATTATCACAGGTTCTGATGCTTTAACCTGTGCTTCACCTGTTTCTTAAAACATCACAATTTATTATGGACCATAATTATAATCAAAACATTCATCAAAGGATAAAATTTGAAATAAATGAAGTAATGATTAATAAATTACTATTAGAACATTCATAGTCACATAATATGAGAAACAGAAACTAAATCTTGCAATTGAAAGAAATTTCATTAACATATCAAACGAGTACATTTCATGAAATTTATCGATTACATTCAAAAATTACAAGATAGTCCTAGTCTAGAATCATAACATCAACAGCCTTAGTCCTAGTCTAAGAAAACCTATCGACTAGTTTCTCCTGCTGCTGACAAAGAGCACTGCAAGACGGATAATTCGTTCTTGTTGAAGGAGAGCATCTCTCCTTCCTTCTTCCAAGCGATCAAGATGGAGCTGGTAGTCCATCTCAAAAAACAAGAGGTCGGTGTGAACCTCTTGTGAAACAGAGTTCCAGATTTCTTCAGGAATGGCGGTGATATGCCACTCCTTTTGCCAATCATCACAACTCAACTCTACATTAAAATTTTCATAGTTCATGAACAAGTTGTAAAGAACCATCTTTGTTTATGAAGAAGAAAAATGATGAGAATTAAGAGAGAGTGAAAGTGTGAAAAGATTATTTGGTTTGGATGAATAGTCAGTTTAAATAGCCAATGGAATATCAAGGGACTCGAGGACTAGTTAACGATTAAGAGTATAACATAATGATGCCTCGTCTCCCTAGACTGATGTGAAATAATAACAATCGATAAAAAGTTAAAGCAAGATGTTAGATCCCAATGTGTTTGTAGAAGGGGGGTTGATTATAAACAGTACCGAATAATCGAATAAATACGGAATAAAAATGTGAAACACTATAAAGATTAAATCCTTGTAATTAATTGATACACTGACGAGATCTCTGTCACTTGATTAAATCCACGATCTTGGTTTATATCACTATAGAGATAAAATGTATTTAAGATTTATAATGAATGAAAATTATACATTTAATGTAATAACCCCAAAATTTAGAACTTTCTTGTAACCCTTATGAATAGTGTTTTTGCTGAATAAGAAAACTTTTCATGCCACACTATGTAGGGGTTCTTTTATTGATATTCTGAGATTTTATTAGTACTTTATATGGTATATAAGTGTATGTAAAGATCGTCAGAATCCAATTCCGAACACTTTGATTTTTTCCCGAAAATCCACCAGATACAGAAAGAATTGAGTATAAGGTAACAGGATAATGTATTGAGAAAGGTTAAGGAAACCCAAGTAATAAGATCCCTGGTATGATCCCTCAAACGGGAAACGAGAACGAAAGTTAAGCGAACCGTATAACAGATCAGCGGTCATTAGGCAAGCAATTAGAAGTTAATCAAGGAGGTTAGGGATGATGAGGTCATCACACCAATAAGAAGAGGGCAAGTGAGGGGGGATGACATAACTAGGTGATGTAAGCATGACATAAGAGGAAGGAGGTGTGGATGATTTATAACCACACAAAGTTCAAGGTTAAAAAGGTAATTAACCAAAAACAAATCAAAAGCAACCAAGCTAAGCTAAACAACTCACAAACACAAAAATCATCTCACTTCTTCATCAAGAAGCTCTCGGCTTTTCTCTTCATTTCAAGGAGAAAAAATTCAAAATCCAAGTTCCAAGCTTCCTTAATTAGTAAGGTAATTATCTAGTACTCCTTATGCATAGATATAGCTATCCTATAAGTTTGAGCTTCAAAATCATTCACAATCTCTTCCAAGAAATCAATGAAGAAGATAATGAATAGTGATTTCAAGATTTTTAACTTGATTTTCCTTGTTTTTCCTTTAAGATCCAAGCATCCCTAAGACATCTCAAGGCTTCTTAAGGCTTCCTAGCTACTCAAATCACTTCAAGGAAGGTATAACATCTCCAAACCCTAACTTTACTTTGAATATTAGGAAGTTTTTGATGTTATGGTAAAAGAGAAGCTTGATGCTTGTATGTTTAGAGTTTGGGTTGGTGTTGTAGTGAATTGGATGTTGAAATCTTGTTGATTAGTTAAAGGACTTAAGTATAGTTTTAAATTCATGTTTGAGAATAACATAAATTGGAGAACTTGAGGTGTTGGGGCTGTTGTAGTATGTTATGGATGGATTTTGGTTGTATGAATGAATTGAGGTTGATTGGTGGTTGATTTGGAATGGTATGAATTTGGGCAATCGCGTAAACATAGCCGTCGTAATGCCCAATTTACTTTAGACTGTTTTTGTTCTTAACATTAGGACCCGTGAACTCACTGCTAGGTTTTGACCATTGCCATTTTTAGATAGTTCATGTTACGAGCTTCGTTTTGATATGTGGTTCGTTTGATTTTGATGTACGGTTTAGGAGAAACGACCGTTTTAAGTGACGGCGTTTCGCGAACGAACCATTACCCCTCGCCTTACTTTGAAACATTGGTTAAAGACCCTAAATGACTAATTGGAGTATGAAACATTTATGTAAAGTGTATTAGACAGTTGGTAAGGCACTCGCGAAAGAATCGTCTTAAAACTCTTAATGATTAATTTATTAAAAATGGTGGAGCCGAGGGTACTCGAGCGACTTAAGTGAATCGTTAAGCGCAAAGCGAGCGTTAGAGTCTAAATTGGTTAAAGTATAGAGTCATAAGCGACTTTGATTTAATTCCAACTTATATGTTGTTTATAGGTTACCAAACTCGTCCCAAGCCTTTTATTACCCCCAATCGCTCAAGCAAGTTTTCTACCCGTTATACTGTTGTTGTGATGTATATATGTAAATGCATTATCTTGTGATAGATGCATGTTGGTTAATTAGCAAATCTTGCGATATATTGGAGCATGTGATATGATATTTATATGCATGCTTGTTTCATAATCTTGATATTCTTTTATCAATTCATTGCTTATAAACTGCATAATAACTATGCTAGAGATAAGCAGTAGTTGCGTATACCCTTAGTATAGGGACCCAAAGGTGAATATTTTTCTAAACCGGGAGTCGATGTTCCCGAGTATATATATATATATATATATATATATATATATATATATATAGATATATAGATATATAGATATAGTTTTCAAAACTATTAATCGAATAAGGTTTATTTGATAACTTTATTTTATTTAATGAATATTATTTTGAATATTCATTCGAGGACTTATGACTCCCTTTATTTTATTTAATGAATATTATTTTGAATATTCATTCGAGGACTTATGACTCCGCTTATTTTATTAAATAATATTCTCTATTTTATTAAAGAATAATGTTTCGATAATCAAACTTATTTTCGATTATTCAAATAAAGATCGTACTTTCGTATAAGTATATCTTTGGTCATTTATTATTCATTTCAAGTATAAGTTTTAAAACTTCTACTTCAATTATTTTATAAGAATTACCCTTCATGGGAATATTATTTAAATAATAATATTCAGATATTTTCTAATATATCGGGACTGATTTATTTCATTAAATCAGCATTACTCCAAACATTCTTAAAAATGTTTTCGAGTCTTCAAAATGATTTTTAAAAGTTAGAGCGGATCCCAAAACTCATTTTTATATTTAAGATCTTCCTTTCGAAGGGGATTTAAATACTCGCTCAAAACCTGAGGGATCCGGCTCAGTGGTGTATTTTACATTCGCGACAAGGTTGCTGTTTTGAGAAAACATATTGATTACTTGCCCATCATTCGGGAAGTAAGTTCATCTATTGAGTCGGCATAAGCAACATGGGCTCAGTGGGCGTCCATGAAAGTGTAAGTGGCTCAGTGAGAGTCCATCAAATGCGTAAGTGGCTGAGTGGCAGTCCAGCATAAGGTCCTAATGCGGCCAGGGTGATGACCAGTGGGGGATTCGTCCATCTACTGGTAGAAAAGGTTACTTATTGGTATCTTTGCCTGATCAGCAAGATATCATGTTTATGCCAAAATTCTTTTCCTTTCCAAATTCATTGGATATTGTAACTCTGTTCATACTTTACATGACAGGGGTTTTCAGGAAACGTATGAGAAATATATATATATATATATATATGGATATGTATATATATCGGAAATTAATGAAGTATCTCGTAACTTCATTTCATTCAATAATATTTCAAAGATTGAATCTATTCAAGTCTTATCTTGTGGTCTCATCTATGGGATGACCTTTTTGAAACCTATAATACTTTGAACAGTGGTAGTTCAAGTAGATTTATATAATGGTATAAGTATAGTGAAGTATTTGGTAACTTCATCTTCTTTAAGCTTATATCCAGTAAGTAATTACCTTACACCTGATAAAGGTTTCTAGTAAGTTATCTATTTAGATACTTGCATTATTGATTGCACTATATATTATCTTGCGATATGTAATGCTCACTCTTGCTTTATTTCTTCATCACACAACAACAGTTAGGAAAGATGGCCAGGCTCAAGCAGACCCAGCGCAAGAGCGTGAGAAGCGCCCCGCGCCTTCCCGTTGAGATCGTAACTGCTATAGCTGCAGAGGTAGATCTATATGTAGATCAGGCATTATATTTTGGGGATCAATTATGTATAATTATAACTTGTGGCAGATAATGGCAATTAACTGTAAACTTATCAAGTAATCATTTTGGGTTGTAATAACTTTTAACTTGTGGATTCAAGGACTTGTACTTATTTCAATTTCATCTCTGAGACTATAACGTGTTGTGGTGTGTGTTGTTGTGGGGTCACAGCATGAGGTTATTTATTTTCAATTAAGTTAAGTGGTATTTATGGAAAGGAAGACCGTGACGACCCGGATTCCCGACCCCGGATCTGGGGGTGTTACATAAATGGTATCAGAGTGTAACGTTATAAACCTCAGAGATGATGCGACGATATAATAATAAACTCACAAAGATAATAAGAACTCTTGCCAAGTTCATGGTCGGACTACTTAAAGTAGCGCTGACAGTTAAAACCCTAACGGGAACCCTTATAAGTATCATGATAGTAACTTAGCTCGTTTAATGTGTAGGCGCCTGAGATAGAGGACCCAGAGATGTTCGAGCGTGAGCATGATGAGGCACTGCTAGATGCCGAGGATCAGGAGGAGCCTGAGGAGGAGGCGATGGAGGAGGAGGACCCCTCAGAGGAGTCAGAGACAGAGGTTGTTGCGATATCAGATGAGGAGGACCCAGATGAGGTTCTAGTAGCTGAGGAGCATGTCGGAGCTATAGTAGAGTATACTGGTACCCCTTTATCCTCACCCTCTGTGGTCAGAGCTCCTACCCCTCCACTACCATCTTGGAGCACCTATGATGACAGCTCTGAGACCGATACTTCCGAGCCTAGGCAGACTGAGGAGGCACCCCCAGCGGCTCCGGATTCACCACCTCTCGACCCTGCCCATAGGCAGTCTTTGTTAGCTCATGGATATGTTCAGGATGTTCTGAGGACCCGAGTGGTTGTTGCTGAGGCCCGGCTTGATGAGGCCAGGAGAGAGTTAGATGCAAAGAGAGCTGGTAGGCGTGCACGAGCTCATGAGGCTAGAGCTACCATACCCCGATCCCTGAGGAGAGAGCTGACTGGGATAGAGCTCATGGCCCGTGCGAGGCTCCGCTCACTTCATGGAGATAGACATGGCAGGATATCTAGGAGGCAGGCTGATTACATTTTCTGTCGTGCAATGGAGAGAGTGTGGGAGTTGACCCGCTCCGGTGATTGATTCAGGACCAGTGATGTGGTAGTCTAGTTGTCTAGTTAATCGAGGCCATATTAAGAGCCAATTTTCCGGGATAGTTGACTTGTATATAGTATCCCTTTCTCTGACTAGACAGATAAACTCATGTATTTCATTTTTGGGCAGATGACTGTAGCACGGTTGTACTTTTGACCAGATTAAACTATGTATTTCTCGCATTATGTATATATTTGTTTCCTTTCAGTTTAGTTCCTTAGGGATGAGATCACTGTTTTTATCATTATTATTACTGCACTTCTTATTAGAACTGTCTTAATATAATAGAATTGCGAGATACGTTCTCCCCATTATAGAACTGTGCAAGGCACAATTTTGAGTATGATTGTGACATAACGTTGAATTTTTCCCAAAAATTTATTAGTATCATGCCGCCGAGAAAGATTGGAACTAGGGCGAACCCTGGATCTGAGGACCAGGGAAGCCATAACCAGGACGGTAGGAACCAAGAACACAGTGAAGAGGAAGATGAGGATTATGTTGAACAGGATGACTCCTAGTATGCAGAGGAGGAGGAAACATTTGATGTTGAAGGATTTGAGATAGAGGCTGAAGAAGGAGAAGCTGAGGTTGAGCAACAAGTACCAAACCCAGGCATGGATCCCATGGGGCAGATCATGCAACTACTAAGGCAGAACTTGGAACGTCAACCCAACCCACCCCCTCAAGGAAATAACAATGTTGTGGCAAACTCTTTTAGGGCTTTCAAGTCCCTTAAGCCCCCTGAGTTCCACGGATCAGCCGACCCAGTGGAGGCAAGGGCATGGCTAAAGGAAATGGAGAAATCCTTTGAGATTCTGAGTACCGATGAGGCACAGAAGACTGTATTTGCTACCTACCTTCTGAAAGGAGAGGCCAACTACTGGT
The DNA here is from genome assembly GCF_009905375.1 of Apium graveolens. Classification (NCBI taxonomy): domain Eukaryota; kingdom Viridiplantae; phylum Streptophyta; class Magnoliopsida; order Apiales; family Apiaceae; genus Apium; species Apium graveolens. The sequence goes on from NW_027421776.1 coordinate 36,488, forward strand.
GGGAGGCCAAGAAAAACATGGAGACAGATGCTATCATAACCTGGGAGAGGTTCAGTCAGTTATTTTTGGGAAAATATTTCCCAAGGTTTATGGAGAACCAGATGGAGCTCAAGTTCTTGGAGCTAAAGCAGAATAACAGATCTGTGGCAGAGTACGAAGTGAAATTTACTGAGTTATCAAGGTTTATGCCGGAATTTGTGAGCACCGAGGAAAAGAAAGCTAGGAGGTTTCAGCAGGGACTGAAACCGTGGATTCAGAATAGGATGGCAATCCTTGAGCTTACGGATTATGCCACTCTGGTGCAAAAGGCAACAACTGTAGAAGCCGGAAGTGAACAGATGCAGAAGGAAAGAGAGAAAAAGGGAATAAAAAGAAAAAGTATGAGTATGGGTGGAAGCTCCGCAAGAGGGAACTTCCCAACTAGATTTAATAGGGGAGCGGGAGGACCCCTCCACTTCAGCAGAAGACAAAGGACTTTTGCCCCCAACAGGAATACTGCTCAAAGAAAAACCAGAACAACGTTTTTGATGGAGCATCTTATCTTTTTGAAAAGGTAAGGAATCTACTTTATGAAAAGTAGAATACGAAAAGTAGAAGGAATCTACTTTATGAAAAGCAGAAGGCATCTACTTTATAAAAGCAGAAGGCATCTACTTTATGAAAAGCAGAAGGCATCTACTTTATAAAAGCAGAAGGCATCTACTTTATGATAAAACAGAAGGCTTCTACTTTATGGAAAGCAGCTAGCTTCTACTTTATGAATTATTTGAGGACGACTAGTCTTGGAATAGAATCTCTTCCTTACCCTATAAAAGGAGAGCTAAGTTTTAGGAAAGATCATCTTGTATTCTTACAACGAAAACTCTTTCTTAATTCCAGAGAGTACTAGTAATGAATAGTGAGTAGTAACCCCAACGGGGTTCTAAGCTATGTATTATGTAAGGGTTTGAGAAATAAATAATATTTGCCTATTTTGACAATACTTATGAAGTGTTCCACATTTTGGTATCAGAGCCTTGTTGTTTATTTAATTCTTCAGTATCAGGGTTTGATTATATCCTGGAGGGAGTAAGTCATAGCGAAGTACCGTTTAGGCAGGTGGCCGTTGAGGGAAGAAGCAGGTGCATCCTTGGAGTAATCAACATCAGGATAACTACAGAATTAAATGAATACTCGGATCATATCTTACAAAGACTCAAGTATGTCAAAATTAGGTATTATATTATTGAACCTTACTGCAAATACAAATGCTTAGAACTCTGTATTTTTAATAAGTGTTAATTCTTTTTAAATCTTCTCATTTCATGAGTAACAATAATCATCCGTGGTTAGTTAATATATCTAGAAATGCCATGATTTCCATGAATAACCATCAATACTTAGAACACCTTTTACAGGTTTCTAGAAAGATTGTCAGTAATAAAGATAATAGAAAGATTAGATTTCTTATCTGGGATCTAGAAGAATTCAAAACTGAACAAGTTCGATTCTATAACAGATATTCTATGCAAATAGAAACAGAGATATCTTCTCTAAAAAGAATTCTTAGTTATGATCTTATTAAGAATCCGTAAATGAGTTTTTTAGCAGAAAAACTTCCTGAGGAAACTCAAGATGAAAACAATTTGGAAATCGAGTTTTCTGAAAATGAAAAAGGTTTTCAAGCAAGCTTTTTGGTAAAGCAAGAAATTCTTTCTAAAATCAAAAGAAGCAAACTCGATTTAAGAAAAGAGAAAATATTTAACATTCCTATGTTAAATTGTTTTAAAAGAAAAAACAATATATTTTATTATATCTCTACCAAAGAAATGCATGTAGATATAAAAGATACTACAGGTTTAGCTTATCTACCTTTAATCACTAAGGAAGAGATAACCAAAAATTTGTTGAAAATAGACTCTAAGATAAGATCTACTATCAGCGTAGTTCATTTAGGTGCTATAAAGATTTTGCTTAAAGCAGAATTTCAGGAAGAATAGATTCTCCTATTAAAATGGCTTTAATAGATAATAGAATCAATGACCGAAGAGAGTGTATTTTAGGTGCTGCTAGAGGTAATTTAGCATACCAAAAATTCATGTTTACTGTCTATCCTAAATTTGTTTTAGTTTAGAAACTAAAAATCTTGATCAGATATTATCTTTCGTGCATGACTTTGAAAGACATAATCTGATGAATGTAGGTGATAAAGTATTTAGCTTAACTTATGTTGTTGCTTATGCTTTAACTAATAGTCATCATAGCATCGACTATAAGAAAAACGAATATATCGAATTGGACGATGTATTCTCGGAAATAGGATCTGTAGAAGAAAAGCAATTTTCAGATATCAATCCTTTAGATAATTCTTGGGCAATTGATATTGCAAAGAATAAACCAATTCTAGGACAAAAACCTAGAATGAGTTTTAGAGGAAGAACCTTAGAGGTCGGTGAATCTTCTAATACCTCTAATAAAGAATTACTTCATAGTATGTCCAGAAGAGTTGATGATTTATGTCAGAAACTGGATCATCTGTAGTCATTCTAAATACTAATATGCACCCGCATATTTATAAAAAAGGAAAAATTCTAGAGTTTAAGAAATTAAATGAAGGAATAGACCTTGAACCAAGGAAGTACGTCTTCAGTGGTGTTGTAGGAAGTAATAGCCTTAACACTATTGTTTCTTCAACGAATAATCTTAACCAGATTACAGGAAGATGTTTACTAGGAATCTACAACTTACTGTCCTACTTCGGACTAAGTAAAGATCCCAGTGAAAAATTTTCAAAATCACCTAGTATCTTCAACGGATATTCTACTTCTTTGAGAGGGGGAGTAATGTGGAAATAGAAATTCTGAGAGACATAAAAAAGCTCTTAGTAAAACAGAACGCTAATATTGAAAAATTAGAAGTTCAGTTGTCACAGCTTAGAAACACTAAGTGTGATAATGAAGTTATTGACTGCAAGTTCAATGAAATCATAGAATACCTTAAGAAAATCTTAGGATGAGCATTAAGGAATTACTAGAAGATTTCGATAAAAATATTAAGCCACAAATAGGAGAAATCCTTAGGTTGCTTAAAAATCAGCATGCTAACCATGTTACAGATAACATTGAGGCAGCAGCAGCAAAGATCATTACTGAATTAAAAGCAACAATTCAAGAATGTCCTTGCAATCATGAAATCCTTGAAGCTCTCAAAGAAAGGCAGCAGAAAGGAAAAGAAATCATCACAACAGATGAAGATCCAGAGCACAAATCAAGGATCTGGAAATATAGTTATCCCAACTATAGTGTCGGTAACGAAGAGTTAGGAACCGGAAAAAATCCTGGCAGTCTGACATGGCCATTCGGTGTTGATAAGAAATCAACATGAATTACATAAAAATAGTAGAAAAATTCTTCTGGGATAACATAGAAGAAGAAGAATTGCAGGTTAACGATGACAACTATGAGGTCCTCGAACAAGCAATCAGGTTAATGGAGTTAGATGATGAATCTAAAGCCAACCAAGAAATAGAAGACAGTAGTGAATTAAAAACTTTATTTGGTTTTAATAATTACAACATTCTTAACATAATTGAAAGTTTCAGTTCTGAAGAACAGGAAGACCTTCAAGAAGCAGAAGTTGATAGTTCTAAAGATGAGGAAATAGAAAACCTCAGGATGAACACTCATCAAACTTCAACACCTCCTTCTCCAAAAAGAGAATTAGGAAAACCATCAGGTACAAAGAAACCTGAAGGAAACAGAAAAAGGAAAGGTAATTTCTATCCTTTTAATAATCCTGAGGCTAAAGGAAATTCTAATATTTTTGGTAATAATATCTTAAATATTGACGGAAAGCCAAACAGGAAAGAGCTCATAGATGCTTGGGCAAAAGAAATTAGTCTTATTATTCAGACTAACAAAGACGCTTATGATGATCAAAACACAGTTTTATTATTGATCGAACATAAGACTCTAGGTGTCATTAATAGTTTATTAAAAACACCACTTGGGAACCAGTCATGAGTCCCGTTACAGCCTTTGAAAATGTATTAGATGGCATCTATACAATGTTCTTAGGAATTAATCAAGCTTCTGATAAACTGCAGGAGTTACTGAGAATAAAAGAAAAGGCAAGAACTAGGATCACTAATATGCAGCTATGCGATATATGTTTCCTAGATCAATTTTTCTGTGACTATGAAAAATATATATACCAATTAGATGACCAAGCGGAATATGTGAAGTATGTAAAATACTATCTCCTCAAAATTCCACTGGTAGGATTAAAAGCTCTAGAAAGATTTAATCTAGAAGCTACTGGTCCAGCAGAGTATAGTTTAGCCTATGCTCAAAGAATTGTTAAAGAGGAAATCTCAAAAATTTTTAACAAAGAAACAAAAGCAATTAAAATCTTTTAGCAAACAGTGTTGTGAAAAGATTATTGAAAAACCATTTAAGTATGGTTGTAGGAAATCTTCTTACAAGAAGCCCTACAGGAAGAAGTCTTATAAACATAAGAATACCTTCAAGTTTATCAAGAAGATAAAGCCTTATAAACCAGGTAAGTATTTCAAGAAAAAATCGTCTAAGAAATTTTCTAATGATAAGAAAAAGTTTTGCCCAAAAGGCAAGAAAAATTGCAGGTGTTGGATCTGTAATGAAGAAGGACATTATGCTAATGAATGCCCTAATAGGAAGAAGCATGACGACAAGGTCCAAATGCTAGAACAAGTTTATTCTTTAGGATATATTCCTATTGAAGATCCTTATGAAGATACTCAAGAAGTATATTCAATAGAAGAATTGGACCCTGGACCAATAGAGTCAGATTCCAATGAATCAACTTCCTCAGAATCCGACTGAAGAAGAAGAAGTGATGACCAACATCACTAATCCAAACTCTATTTATATCTCAGGTAAATTAAAGTTTACAGGATATAAACAGATTGAATTACATTTTTATGTTGATACAGGCTCCAGCCTTTGCATAGCAAGTAAGCATGTTATTCCACCAGAACATTGGATTAACACAGAAAGACCTATACAGGCTAAAATTGCTAATGGAAGCACCATTATAATCAGCAAGGTATGTAAAGACCTTAATTTACTGATAGCAGGTGAAATATTGCATATTCCTACTGTTTATCAACAGGAAGCTGGAATAGATTTTTTAATTGGTAATAATTTTTGCCAATTATATGAACCGTTCACTCAGTATACAAAAATGATTATACTAACCCTTTCAGGTCAAGAAGTATATATCAGAAAAATAACAACAGCTCGTAAAGTTGAAGTTCCAGGTTTTCTAGAATCAATGAAAAAGAATTCTAAAATAAAAAAACCTGATGCTATTAATATCAGCACTAATAAAATTCTTCTTTTACAGAGGGGGAAGGATGTTATTAAAAGATTCAAAGAATTAAATGATTGTAAAAATTTAATTCTTGATATAGAAAAAAAGACTATAATTGAAGGATTATTAGACTCTGTCTGCTCAGAAAATCCACTGGATCCCACAAAGACCAAGAAATGGATGAAAGCAGCAATCAAGCTCAGAGATCCTAAAACTGTAATCAAGGTTCGACCTATGAAGTACAGCCCACAAGATCGTAAAGAATTTGGCATACAAATTCAAGAGCTTCTGGATATGAAGATCATCATACCCAGTAAATCACCTCATATGTCTCCAGCATTTCTAGTAGAAAATGAAGTTGAGAAGAGAAGAGGAAAGAAAAGAATGGTAGTCAACTATAAAGCAATCAATGAGGCTACAATAGGAGACAGCCATAACCTACCAAATAAGGATGAACTTCTCACCCTTATCCGAGGTAAGAAAATGTTCAGTTCATTAGACTGTAAATCTGGTTTTTGGCAGGTATTGCTAGACGAAGAATCACAGTTACTGACAGCATTTACATATCCCCAAGGACATTATCAATGGATCGTGGTGCCATTCGGACTTAAACAAGCCCCTTCTATTTTTCAAAGACACATGCAGGATGCATTCAGGTCATTTGAATCATTTTGTTGCGTTTATGTTGATGATATCCTAATCTTTAGTGATAATGAACAGGATCATTTAAGGCATTTAGCAGCAGTTCTAAAGAGATGTCAACATCTTGGCATAATTTTATCCAAGAAGAAAGCACAACTTTTTAAAACAAAGATTAATTTCTTAGGATTAGAAATTGATCAAGGAACGCACTGTCCTCAAGCTCATATTCTGGAACATATTAATAAGTTTCCAAACAAACTTGAAGACAAAAAACAGTTGCAAAGGTTTTTAGGTATATTAACTTATGCATCTGATTATATTCCAAAACTTGCAGCCATTCGTGCACCTTTGCAGGTTAAGCTCAAGAAAGACATTCCATGGGAATGGAAAGATTCAGATACTGATTACATTTGTAAGGTAAAAAAGAATCTCAAGGGTTTTCTAAAACTCTATCATCCGGAGCCGGATGACAAGCTTATCATTGAGACAGGCGCTTCAGGCGAATACTGGGGAGGAGTTCTCAAAGCAGTTAATTCTGATAAAGAATTAATATGTAGATATGCTTCAGGAAGCTTTAAAGATACCGAGAAAAATTATCATTCAAATGAAAAAGAATATCTGGCAGTCATTAGAGTCATTAACAAATTTTCTATTTATCTAACTCCGGTCAATTTTTTGGTTAGGACTGATAATAGAAATTTCACTTATTTTCTTCGTATTAAGTTACAGGGAGATAATAAGCAAGGAAGATTAGTAAGATGGCAGCAATGGTTATCTCGCTACAGTTTCAATGTAGAACACATCGAAGGAGTTAAAAACTGCTTAGCAGATTTTTTAACAAGAGAATTCCAGAAAGAACAGGTATGAAAAGCTAATACTGTTCATACAGGAACCTAAGGTCGCTTTTTGGCTATAAATACAGAAGGAACTGAAAAACAAATCATACAACATTTACAAACACCTTCCTTCTTCACAAGTTTCTCTCAAAAGAAACAAATACCATTGCAGGTATAAAAACAATCTTCTTTCTTTGAAGATCCCATAAGCTAGTAGCTATGGAAAAGTTGCTTCTGGAAGAAACAATTCTTTTAAAAGAATGGTCAATTATCCAGGAAAGACTACACTTGGTGAGAGCCAAGATAGAGTTCGAAAGGAAATTCAATACTCCTCAAGAACAGAAGGTTATTTGTTCACCTTCCTCAACTCTGAGTGAAGAACAAACTAGCCCGGAGCAAACGGCTACCGGTAAAGGCTCAACAAATCCGTTAACACCTGTGAATTTGGTAAAAATTCAAACTGAGGAAATTACCTCACAACAAATGGTTATTTCATCACCATCTTTAGAAATGAACAAAGATGATTCTAGTCCAGTACAAACGGTTGCTGGTAAAGACATGTCAAATCCGTTTAAGGTTGTGAGTTTACCAAAAATTCAGACTGAGGTACAAACCTCCACAACGTTGATTAGCCCTAAGGATATAAACCTTAGGCCCAATGGGGGAATATAAATCCCTAAAAAGACTGAAAGTTAGCTTCAGCAACCTCTCGCGAGGAATTAGGTATTCAAAAACCTAAAAATTACTATGTTGTTTTAATGGTCCTAATCCAGGAATTTACACAACATGGGAAATGGCGGAACAAGCGGTGAAGCATGTTCCCGGAATCAAGCATAAAAAGTACAAGTCTCTTCTAGAAGCCCAGACGGCAGGAAAGATTTTTACTACTTCTCAGATGATCCCACCTCTTGAACTCATCAAAACGTCAGACTGTATCAAGCCAACTTATCAGTCTGTTCTAGCAAAAGTGAAGGACAAAAAGACAGTCCTAGGTCACATTCCAGTTCAACAAACTCTTGAAGGAGAAGAAAACTTGGTATATGAACCTGAGTTTACCTCCTCTGACTACATCTACAAGCTGGGAAGAAGAGCCACGGAGTAGACCTTCGTTGAAGAAAAGTTTTTCACCACTGATAAGAAAAACATTAGTTACTTCAACTGCTACCCTAATTCTCATCCAGAATTAGTGTACGAAGCTTTCAATTATGGATTACTATCCGTAGTTTATCCATCTACTAATCTTCTGGAAATTTCAAAATTCTCAGAAAATTTCAGAAGGGCCATAAAGACATACAGGATCAGGTATGCAAATGGAAAAGAAATTTTCCTAAAATTCCAGAGTAGCATCATCTCCTGGAACGAGAAAGACGAAGCTATATACCCGATTACCTTAATCCAACTCGGAATTGTTAAGGAAAAAGATTATAGTCCAAGTCAGGCTAGTCCATGTTCAGTCAAAAAGCAAGATTTGCAAGAATTGGCTGTTCAGAAATTGATCATAATAGCAGAAAAGCTATTTACGATCAACGAAGAGGCACACATCAAAGTTAATTACTGCTCTAGTAATTGCTTAATGACCTCCCACTTCCATCAAAAGATTAGTCCTGAAGATTTCAACAAGATTCTTATCTTCAGAAGACCTTTTCTTTATGGGAAAATTGACGACATCCACTCAGACAGATTGTGCAATCGATTAAAGAAAATCGTGCCAAAGTCAGGGTACATGTTCAATTGTCTTATCTGCTCTCACAAGCCAAAAGATAATGACAAAGCTAGCTCAAGCAAAAATATAATGGAGGACCCCTCCACTTCAGCAGAAGACAAAGGACTTTTGCCCCCAACAGGAATACTGCTCAAAGCAAAACCAGAACAACGTTTTTGATGGAGCATCTTATCTTTTTGAAAAGGTAAGGAATCTACTTTATGAAAAGTAGAATACGAAAAGTAGAATGAATCTACTTTATGAAAAGCAGAAGGCATCTACTTTATAAAAGCAGAAGGAATCTACTTTATGAAAAGCAGAAGGCATCTACCTTATAAAAGCAGAAGGCATCTACTTTATGAAAAAGCAGAAGGTTTGACAACAAGGCTCTGATACCAAAACGCGGAACACTTCATAAGTATTGTCAAAATAGGCAAATATTATTTATTTATCAAACCCTTACATAATACATAGCTTAGAACCCCGTTGGGGTTACTACTCACTATTCATTACTAGTACTCTCTGGAATTAAGAAAGAGTTTTCGTTGTAAGAATACAAGATGATCTTTCCTAAAACTTAGCTCTCCTTTTATAGGGTAAGGAAGAGATTCTATTCCAAGACTAGTCGTCCTCTAATAATTCATAAAGTAGAAGCTAGCTGCTTTCCATAAAGTAGAAGCCTTCTGCTTTTTCATAAAGTAGATGCCTTCTGCTTTTATAAGGTAGATGCCTTCTGCTTTTCATAAAGTAGATGCCTTCTGCTTTTATAAAGTAGATGCCTTCTGCTTTTCATAAAGTAGATTCATTCTACTTTTCGTATTCTACTTTTTATAAAGTAGATTCCTTACCTTTTCAAAAAGATAAGATGCTCCATCAAAAACGTTATTCTGGTTTTGCTTTGAGCAGTATTCCTGTTGGGGGCAAAAGTCCTTTGTCTTCTGCTGAAGTGGAGGGGTCCTCCATTATATTTTTGCTTGAGCTAGCTTTGTCATTATCTTTTGGCTTGTGAGAGCAGATAAGACAATTGAACATGTACCCTGACATTGGCACGATTTTCTTTAATCGATTGCACAATCTGTCTGAGTGGATGTCGTCAATTTTCCCATAAAGAAAAGGTCTTCTGAAGATAAGAATCTTGTTGAAATCTTCAGGACTAATCTTTTGATGGAAGTGGGAGGTCATTAAGCAATTACTAGAGCAGTAATTAACTTTGATGTGTGCCTCTTCGTTGATCGTAAATAGCTTTTCTGCTATTATGATCAATTTCTGAACAGCCAATTCTTGCAAATCTTGCTTTTCGACTGAACATGGACTAGCCTGACTTGGACTATAATCTTTTTCCTTAACAATTCCGAGTTGGATTAAGGTAATCGGGTATATAGCTTCGTCTTTCTCGTTCCAGGAGATGATGCTACTCTGGAATTTTAGGAAAATTTCTTTTCCATTTGCATACCTGGTCCTGTATGTCTTTATGGCCCTTCTGAAATTTTCTGAGAATTTTGAAATTTCCAGAAGATTAGTAGATGAATAAACTACGGATAGTAATCCATAATTGAAAGCTTCGTACACTAATTCTGGATGAGAATTAGGGTAGCAGTTGAAGTAACTAATGTTTTTCTTATCAGTGGTGAAAAACTTTTCTTCAACGAAGGTCTACTCCGTGGCTCTTCTTCCCAGCTTGTAGATGTAGTCAAAGGAGGTAAACTCAGGTTCATATACCAAGTTTTCTTCTCCTTCAAGAGTTTGTTGAACTGGAATGTGACCTAGGACTGTCTTTTTGTCCTTCGCTTTTGCTAGAACAGACTGATAAGTTGGCTTGATACAGTCTGACGTTTTGATGAGTTCAAGAGGTGGGATCATCTGAGAAGTAGTAAAAATCTTTCCTGCCGTCTGGGCTTCTAGAAGAGACTTGTACTTTTTATGCTTGATTCCGGGAACATGCTTCACCGCTTGTTCCGCCATTTCCCATGTTGTGTAAATTCCTGGATTAGGACCATTAAAACAACATAGTAATTTTTAGGTTTTTGAATACCTAATTCCTCGCGAGAGGTTGCTGAAGCTAAACTTTCAGTCTTTTTAGGGATTTATATTCCCCCATTGGGCCTAAGGTTTATATCCTTAGGGCTAATCAACGTTGTGGAGGTTTGTACCTCAGTCTGAATTTTTGGTAAACTCACAACCTTAAACGGATTTGACATGTCTTTACCAGCAACCGTTTGTACTGGACTAGAATCATCTTTGTTCATTTCTGAAGATGGTGATGAAATAACCATTTGTTGTGAGGTAATTTCCTCAGTTTGAATTTTTACCAAATTCACAGGTGTTAACGGATTTGTTGAGCCTTTACCGGTAGCCGTTTGCTCCGGGCTAGTTTGTTCTTCACTCAGAGTTGAGGAAGGTGAACAAATAACCTTCTGTTCTTGTGGAGTATTGAATTTCCTTTCGAACTCTATCTTGGCTCTCACCAAGTGTAGTCTTTCCTGGATAATTGACCATTCTTTTAAAAGAATTGTTTCTTCCAGAAGCAACTTTTCCATAGCTACTAGCTTATGGGATCTTCAAAGAAAGAAGATTGTTTTTATACCTGCAATGGTATTTGTTTCTTTTGAGAGAAACTTGTGAAGAAGGAAGGTGTTTGTAAATGTTGTATGATTTGTTTTTCAGTTCCTTCTGTATTTATAGCCAAAAAGCGACCTTAGGTTCCTGTATGAACAGTATTAGCTTTTCATACCTGTTCTTTCTGGAATTCTCTTGTTAAAAAATCTGCTAAGCAGTTTTTAACTCCTTCGATGTGTTCTACATTGAAACTGTAGCAAGATAACCATTGCTGCCATCTTACTAATCTTCCTTGCTTATTATCTCCCTGTAACTTAATACGAAGAAAATAAGTGAAGTTTCCATTATCAGTCTTAACCAAAAAATTGACCGGAGTTAGATAAATAGAAAATTTGTTAATGACTCTAATGACTGCCAGATATTCTTTTTCATTTGAATGATAATTTTTCTCGGCATCTTTAAAGCTTCCTGAAGCATATCTACATATTAATTCTTTATCAGAATTAACTGCTTTGAGAACTCCTCCCCAGTATTCGCCTGAAGCGCCTGTCTCAATGATAAGCTTGTCATCCGGCTCCGGATGATAGAGTTTTGGAAAACCCTTGAGATTCTTTTTTACCTTACAAATGTAATCAGTATCTGAATCTTTCCATTCCCATGGAATGTCTTTCTTGAGCTTAACCTGCAAAGGTGCACGAATGGCTGCAAGTTTTGGAATATAATCAGATGCATAAGTTAATATACCTAAAAACCTTTGCAACTGTTTTTTGTCTTCAAGTTTGTTTGGAAACTTATTAATATGTTCCAGAATATGAGCTTGAGGACAGTGCGTTCCTTGATCAATTTCTAATCCTAAGAAATTAATCTTTGTTTTAAAAAGTTGTGCTTTCTTCTTGGATAAAATTATGCCAAGATGTTGACATCTCTTTAGAACTGCTGTTAAATGCCTTAAATGATCCTGTTCATTATCACTAAAGATTAGGATATCATCAACATAAACACAACAAAATGATTCAAATGACCTGAATGCATCCTGCATGTGTCTTTGAAAAATGGAAGGAGCTTGTTTAAGTCCGAATGTCACCACGATCCATTGATAATGTCCTTGGGGACATGTAAATGCTGTCAGTAACTGTGATTCTTCGTCTAGCAACACCTGCCAAAAACCAGATTTACAGTCTAATGAACTGAACATTTTCTTACCTCGGATAAGGGTGAGAAGTTCATCCTTATTTGGTAGGTTATGGTTGTCTCCTATTGTAGCCTCATTGATTGCTTTATAGTTGACTACCATTCTTTTCTTTCATCTTCTTTTCTCAGCTTCATTTTCTACAAGAAATGCTGGAGACATATGAGGTGATTTACTGGGTATGATGATCTTCATATCCAGAAGCTCTTGAATTTGTATGCCAAATTCTTTACGATCTTGTGGGCTGTACTTCATAGGTCGAACCTTGATTACAGTTTTAGGATCTCTGAGCTTGATTGCTGCTTTCATCCATTTCTTGGTCTTTGTGGGATCCAGTGGATTTTCTGAGCAGACAGAGTCTAATAATCCTTCGATTATAGTCTTCTTTTCTATATCAAGAATTAAATTTTTACAATCATTTAATTCTTTGAATCTTTTAATAACATCCTTCCCCCTCTGTAAAAGAAGAATTTTATTAGTGCTGATATTAATAGCATTAGGTTTTTTTGTTTTAGAATTCTTTTTCATTGATTCTAGAAAACCTGGAACTCCAACTTTACGAGTTGTTGTTATTTTTCTGATATATACTTCTTGACCTGAAAGGGTTAGTATAATCATTTTTGTATATTGAGTGAACGGTTCATATAATTGGCAAAAATTATTACCAATTAAAAAATCTATTCCAGCTTCCTGTTGATAAACAGTAGGAATATGAAATATTTCACCTGCTATCAGTATATTAAGGTCTTTACATACCTTGCTGATTGTAATGGTGCTTCCATTAGCAATTTTAGCCTGTATAGGTCTTTCTGTGTTAATCCAATGTTCTGGTGGAATAACATGCTTACTTGCTATGCAAAGGTTGGAGCCTGTATCAACATAACAATGTAATTCAATCTGTTTATATCCTGTAAACTTTAATTTACCTGAGATATAAATAGAGTTTGGATTAGTGATGTTGGTCATCATTTCTTCTTCTTCAGTCGGATTCTGAGGAAGTTGATTCATTGGAATCTGACTCTATTGGTCCAGGGTCCAATTCTTCTATTGAATATACTTCTTGAGTATCTTCATAAGGATCTTTAATAGGAATATATCCTAAAGAATAAACTTGTTCTAGCATTTGGACCTTGCCGTCATGCTTCTTCCTATTAGGGCATTCATTAGCATAATGTCCTTCTTCATTACAGATCCAACACCTGCAATTTTTCTTGCCTTTTGGGCAAAACTTTTTCTTATCATTAGAAAATTTCTTAGACGATTTTTTCTTGAAATACTTACCTGGTTTATAAGGCTTTTTCTTCTTGATAAACTTGAAGGTAGTCTTATGTTTATAAGACTTCTTCCTGTAGGGCTTCTTGTAAGAAGATTTCCTACAACCATACTCAAATGGTTTTTCAATAATCTTTTCACAACACTGTTTGCTAAAAGATTTTAATTGCTTTTGTTTCTTTGTTAAATCGCAAATTTTTGAGATTTCCTCTTTAACAATTCTTTGAGCATAGGCTAAACTATACTCTGCTGGACCAGTAGCTTCTAGATTAAATCTTTCTAGAGCTTTTAATCCTACCAGTGGAATTTTGAGGAGATAGTATTTTACATACTTCACATATTCCGCTTGGTCATCTAATTGGTATATATATTTTTCATAGTCACAGAAAAATTGATCTAGGAAACATATATCGCATAGCTGCATATTAGTGATCCTAGTTCTTGCCTTTTCTTTTATTCTCAGTAACTCCTGCAGTTTATCAGAAGCTTGATTAATTCCTAAGAACATTGTATAGATGCCATCTAATACATTTTCAAAGGCTGTAACGGGACTCATGACTGGTTCCCAAGTGGTGTTTTTAATAAACTATTAATGACACCTAGAGTCTTATGTTCGATCAATAATAAAACTGTGTTTTGATCATCATAAGTGTCTTTGTTAGTCTGAATAATAAGACTAATTTCTTTTGCCCAAGCATCTATGAGCTCTTTCCTGTTTGGCTTTCCGTCAATATTTAAGATATTATTACCAAAAATATTAGAATTTCCTTTAGCCTCAGGATTATTAAAAGGATAGAAATTACCTTTCCTTTTTTCTGCTTCCTTCAGGTTTCTTTGTACCTGATGATTCTCCTAATTCTCTTTTTGGAGAAGGAGGTGTTGAAGTTTGATGAGTGTTCATCCTGAGGTTTTCTATTTCCTCATCTCAGAACTATCAACTTCTGCTTCTTGAAGGTCTTCCTGTTCTTCCGAACTGAAACTTTCAATTGTGTTAAGAATGTTGTAATTATTAAAACCAAATAAAGATTTTAATTCACTATTGTCTTCTATTTCTTGGTTGGCTTTAGATTCATCATCTAACTCCATTAACCTGATTGCTTGTTCGAGGACCTCATAGTTGTCATCGTTAACCTGCAATTCTTCTTCTTCTATGTTATCCCAGAAGAATTTTTCTACTATTTTTATGTAATTCATGTTGATTTCTTATCAACACCGAATGGCCATGTCAGACTGCCAGGATTTTTTCCGGTTCCTAACTCTTCGTTACCGACACTATAGTTGGGATAACTATATTTCCAGATCCTTGATTTGTGCTCTTGATCTTCATCTGTTGTGATGATTTCTTTTCCTTTCTGCTGCCTTTCTTTGAGAGCTTTAAGGATTTCATGATTGCAAGGACATTCTTGAATTGTTGCTTTTAATTCAGTAATGATCTTTGCTGCTGCTGCCTCAATGTTATCTGTAACATGTTTAGCATGCTGATTTTTAAGCAACCTAAGGATTTCTCCTATTTGTGGCTTAATATTTTTATCGAAATCTTTTAGTAGTTCCTTAATGCTCAGCCTAAGATTTTCTTAAGGTATTCTATGATTTCATTGAACTTGCAGTCAATAACTTCATTATCACACTTAGTGTTTCTAAGCTGTGACAACTGAACTTCTAATTTTTCAATATTAGCGTTCTGTTTACTAAGAGATTTTTATGTCTCTCAGAATTTCTATTTCCACATTACTCCCCCCTCTCAAAGAAGTAGAATATCTGTTGAAGATACTAGGTGATTTTGAAAAATTTTCACTGGGATCTTTACTTAGTCCGAAGTAGGACAGTAAGTTGTAGATTCCTAGTAAACATCTTCCTGTAATCTGGTTAAGATTATTCGTTGAAGAAACAATAGTGTTAAGGCTATTACTTCCTACAACACCACTGAAGACGTACTTCCTTGGTTCAAGGTCTATTCCTTCATTTAATTTCTTAAACTCTAGAATTTTTCCTTTTTTATAAATATGCGGGTGCATATTAGTATTTAGAACGACTACAGATGATCCAGTTTCTGACATAAATCATCAACTCTTCTGGACATACTATGAAGTAATTCTTTATTAGAGGTATTAGAAGATTCACCGACCTCTAAGGTTCTTCCTCTAAAACTCATTCTAGGTTTTTATCCTAGAATTGGTTTATTCTTTGCAATATCAATTGCCCAAGAATTATCTAAAGGACTGATATCTGAAAATTGCTTTTCTTCTACAGATCCTATTTCCGAGAATACATCGTCCAATTCGATATATTCGTTTTTCTTATAGTCGATGCTATGATGACTATTAGTTAAAGCATAAGCAACAACATAAGTTAAGCTAAATACTTTATCACCTGCATTCATCAGATTATGTCTTTCAAAGTCATGCACGAAAGATAATATCTGATCAAGATTTTTAGTTTCTAAACTAAAACCAAATTTAGGATAGACAGTAAACATGAATTTTTGGTATGCTAAATTACCTCTAGCAGCACCTAAAATACAATCTCTTCGATCATTGATTCTATTATCTATTAAAGCCATTTTAATAGGAGAATATATTCCTTCCTGAAATTCTGCTTTAAGCAAAATTTTTATAGCACCTAAGTGAACTACGCTGATAGTAGATCTTATCTTAGAGTCTATTTTCAACAAATTTTTGGTTATCTCTTCCTTAGTGATTAAAGGTAGATAAACTAAACCTGTAGTATCTTTTATATCTACATGCATTTCTTTGGTAGAGATATAATAAAAGATATTGTTTTTTCTTTTAAAACAATTTAACATAGCTACCATGAAAGGCATATGTCATAGGCCTATTTGTATATTCGAGGATTTAACTCAACTCAAATAAGAATGTAATAAGTAAATAGTGGATCGACTGTCAGAGAGATCTCACAACGTAACATCTGTCAGAGGATTCAGAAACAAGGTTCATCTACAGACTTGACGAAGTACTTCACTGAAAGAAGCTCAAGGAATTGATCAAGCCTCAGTGATATAAATCAAGATTGTGGATTTAATCAAGTGACTGAGATCTCGTCAGAGTATCATTAAATTACAAGGATTTAATCTGAAGAAAATCAGAGTATCAAAGTCAAGGCATGTAATAACCCCAAAATTTTTCAACTTTTTGTAACCCTTGTGAATAGTGTTTTAGCTGAATGAGAAAACTTTTCGCGCCACACTATGTAGGGGTTCTGTTATGGATATTCTGGGATTTTATTAGTACTCTATGAAGTATATAAGTGTATGTAAAGATCGTCAGAATCCAATTCCGAACACTTTGGTTTTTCCCGGAAATCCACAAGATACGGAGAGAATTGAGTATAAGGTAACAGGATAAAAAGGATTTAAATTTAAGGATTATATTAGAGGATCATAAAAAGGAATATAATGTATTGAGAAAGGTTAAGGGAACCTAAGTAATAAGATCCCGGGTATGATCCTTCAAACGATAAACGAGAACGAAAGTTAAGCGAACCGTATAACAGATCAGTGGCCATTAGGCAAACGATTAGGAAGTTAATCAAAGGGATTAGTGGGAATGATGTCATCCAACCAATAGAAAGAAGACAAGGAAGGAAGGATGACATCATGAGGATGAGGTAAGCATGACATGGGAAGGAAGGAGGTGTGGTTGAATAAGGACCACACAAATTCAAGGGCAAGGTAGTAATTTACTAAATCAAATACAAATCAAGCCAACCAAGCTAGCAAAATCATTTCATCAAAAAAATCAAAAACAACCAAGGCATTTGTTCTTAGGAGCTCTCGGCTTTTTACATTTTAAAGGCATAGATTTTTCAAAAATCAAGATCCAAGCATCCTAAATTGGTAAGAAAATTCCCTAATCATCTTTATGCTTAGTTATGGCTATATCATGAGTTTAAGCCATTAATTCTTTCTCTAACTTCTTCATTTAATCAAGGAAGAAGACAATGAATAGTGTTTTCAAGTTTTTAACTTGAACTTTTTCTTGTTTTTCTTGAAGATCCAAGCTTTCCTAAGGCTTCTCAAAGCTTCTTAAGGCTTCCTAGCTCCACCCACCACTTCAAGGAAGGTATACCATTTCCAAACCCTAGGTTCATATATATTATAAGGTGATTTTGAGTAGTGGGTTGATATTGTATCTTGTTGTTATGATTTAGAGTTTGAGATTTGGTATGGTAGTGATTGGAATGGTAATTATTGTGGTTTTGATTTAAAAGAACTTAAGAATGATTAAAGTTAAGTTTAAGCATAAGTATGAAAGATTAAATTGAATTGGTTGGGGTGGTTATGATGTGATAAGGATGGAGGATGGTTGTATGTTGGATTTGAGGTTGATTTGGGTTGTTTGTGAATGGGTTAAAATTTGGAAATCACGTAAACATAGCCGTCGTAACGTCCGATTTTCTTTGGACTGTTTTTGTGCATAGCATTAGGACCCGAGAACCCCCTGCTAGATTGTGACCACTGCCATGTTTAGATAGCTCATGTTACGAGCTTCGTTTTGATATGTAGTTCGTTCGATTCCGATTTACGGTTTAGGAGAAACGACCGTTTCAAGTAACGGCGTTTCGCAAACGAAACTTTTTCCCTCGCCTTACTTTGGAATGTAGGTTAAAGACCAAAAAGGGTTAATTAATGTGTGAAACATTTATGGTAAGTGTGTTAGGCAGTTGGTAAGACATTCGCGAAAGAATCGTTTTAAAACTCGTAAAGGTTAAATTATTAAAAATGGTGGAGCCGAGGGTACCCGAGTGACTTAAGCGAATCGGTGAGCGCAAAACAAGCGTTAGAGTCTAAGTTAGTTAAAGCATAGATTTACAAGTGATTTTGGTTTAATTCCAACTTACTTGTTGTTTATAGGTTATCAGACTCGTCCCGAGCCTTTCTCACCCCCAAGTCGCTCAGGCAAGTTTTCTACCCGTTATACTGTTGTTGTGATGTATATATGTATATGCATGATCTTGCGATAAATGCATATTTGTTATTAGCAAATTCTTGCGATATATTGTAGCATGTGATATGGTATATATGCATGCCTGTTTCGTATTCTTTTCATATATATCTGTTGATTCAGTTGTTAATACCTATGCTAGAGGATAGCGGTATCTTGCATATACCCTTAGTATAGGGACTCAAAGGTGAAAATATTTTCTAAAACCGGGAGTCGAGGATCCCGAGTAGATTTTATATGGATATGGATATATATATATATATATATATATTTATATATATATATGGTTATAGTTTTCCAAACTATTAATCGAATAAGGTTTATTCGATAACTTTAAACTTCATTTTATTATTGAATATTATTTCGAATATTATTCGAGGGCTTATGACTCTTTTATTTATTTATCTGAATATTATTTGAATATTCATTCGAGGGCTTATGACTCTTTTATATATTATTATTGAATATTATTTCGAATATTATTCGAAGGCTTATGACTCTTTTATATTATTTATGAAGATTATTTGAATATTCATTTGAGGATCTATGACTCCGATTATGTGCTGTAATATATTCTTTATTTTATTAAAGAATAAGGTATAAATAATCAAACTTATTTTCGATTATTCAACTAAAGATAGTACTTTTATATAAGTATATCTTTGGTTATTTAATATCCATTTCAAGTATAAGTTTTAATACTTCTACTTCGATTATTTTTATAAGGATTATCTTTATGAGAATATTATTTAAATAATAATATTCAGGCATTTTTCTAAATATACTGGGGACTGATTTACTTCATTAAATCAGCTTTACTCCAAACACTCTTTAAAGTGTTTTCGAGTCTTCAAAATGATTTTTAAAAGTTAGAGCGGATCCCAAAACTCATTTTTATATTTAAGATCTTCCTTTTTAAGGGGATTTAAATACTCGCTCAAAACCTGGGGAATCCGGCTCTGTGGTGTATTTTATATTCACAACAAGGTTGCTGTTTTGATAAATGAATCGATTACTTACCCAATATTCGGGAAGTAAAATTCTTGGAACAAGTTAATCCATTAACAGGCATCGCCTGGGAAATATCGGTGAGTTTTCCTTTCCAACTAGATACGACTTCTTGGTGAAGCCGTATCAACAAGTTTCTACTTGGGGAAAGGGGGAAACGAGCTTTACGTTTCAGAGTCATGGATTTCATCTGAACTAGGAGTGGCGTAAGTGGTCGAGTAGCGCCGGCCCAGCCTTATTATATTGGCCCAAATGGCCTGGAAGTTCCGCTAAGGCGGTCCATTCCTTAGGAGTTCAGTGTTCGGTTGACAAGTAAATCCGACAGGTTCTCCTCTACATGTAGAAAATGGTGGGGTTGTACTACTACGACTGATCATCGTAAGTGGTCTTCCTGGCGCGGTAAACTCCCGTAATGAGTTCATCATCCATTTGGATAATTCTGCAACACTACCCGTAGCATTTCGATCGAAAGGCTACTAATGGGTGGTTGCCGAAGCATTGACAGGGTCAAACATTTTTATTGGTGTATCCATTGAATGAAGTATCTCGTAACTTCATCTCTTTTCAAAATATTTCAAAGATCAAATATTTTCAAGTTTTATTTGTGGTCTCATCTATGGGATGACCTCGTGAATCTTATAATACTTTGAACGGTGATAGTTCAAGTAGCTTTATAAATGATATAAGTGTGGGGAAGTATTGGTAACTTCATTCCTTGTTTTTACTTATATCTAGTAAGTAATTATCTTACACACGATAAAGATTCTAGTAAGTATCCATTTAGATACTTATATTATTGTTATCACTATATATATTATCTTGCGAGCTGTAAGGCTCACTCTTGCTTTATTTCTTCATCACACAACAACAGTTAGGAGAGATGGCCAGACTCCAGCAGACCCAGCGCAAGCGCGTGGGAAGCGTCCCGCGTCTTCCCGATGATGTTGTAGCTGCTATAGCTGCAGAGGTAGATCCATTGTAGTTTAGACCATCTACTTTTGAGAATCAAATTATGTATAATTATAACTTGTGGCAGATAATGGCAATTAACTGTAAATTATCAAGTAATCGTTTTGGGTTGTAATAATTTTAAATTGTGGATTCAAAGACTTGTACTTATTTCAATTTCATCTTGAGACTATAACGGGTTGTGGTGTGTGTTAGTGTGGGGTCACAGTATGAGGTTATTTATTATTAATTAAGTGAAGTGATATTATGGAAAGAAAGACCGTGACAACCCGGATCCCCGACCCCGGATCTGGGGGTGTTACAGAAATGGTATCAGAGCTAAGCGTTATAAACCTCAGAGATGATGCGACGATATAATAATAAACTCACAAAGATAATAAGAACTCTTGCCAAGTTCATGGTCGGACTACTTAAAGTAGTGCTGACAGTTAAAACCCTTACGGGAACCCTTATAAGTATCATGATAGTAACTTAGCTCGTTTAATGTGTAGGTGCCTGAGATAGAGGACCCTGAGATGTTCGAGCGTGAGCATGATGAGGCATTGCTAGATGTTGAGGATCAGGAGGAGCCTGAGATGGAGGAGGATGAGGAGGACCCCTCAGAGGAGCCTGAGACGGAGGTCATTGTTGTTTCAGATGAGGAGGACCCCTCAGAGGAGTCAGAGACAGAGGTTATTGCTATTCCAGATGAGGAGGACCCGGATGAGGTCCCAGTAGCTGAGGAGCGTGTTGGACCTATGGTAGTGTATGCTGGTATCCCTTTACCCACACTTCCGGTGGTCAGAGCCCCTACCCCTCCACCACTATCTTGGATTCCTGATGATGACAGCTCAGAGACCCATACTTCCGAGCCTAGGCAGACCGAGGAGGCACCCTCAGCGGCTCCGGATTCACCACCTCTTGACCCTGCCCACAGGCAGTCTTCATTAGCTCATGGATATGTTCAGGATGTATTGAGGACCCGAGTGGCTGTTGCCGAGGGCCGACTAGATGAGGCCAGGAGGGAGTTGGATGCAGAGAGGGCGGGTAGGCGTACCCGAGCTTATGAGACTAGGGCTTCTATACCCCGATCCTTGAGGAGGGAGCTTACGGGGATAGAGCTCACAGCCCGAGCGAGGCTCAGATCGCTCCAGGGGGACAGGCATGGTAGGATCTCCAGGCGGCAGGCCGACTATATCTTCCGTCGTGCGATGGAAAGGGTTTGGGAGCTGACCCGCTCCGGTGTGTGATTCAGGATTGATGATGGAATAGTCTAGTTGTCTAGTTAGCCGAGGCCTTAGTAAGAGCCAATTTTCCGGGATAGTTGACTTGTATATAGCATCCCTTTTTCTGACTAGACAGATAGACTCTTGTGTATCACTTTTGGGACAGATGACTGTAGCACTGTTGTACTTTTGACCAGATCAAACTATGTATTTCTCGCATTATGTATATATTTGTTTCCTTTCGGTTCAGCTCCATAGTGACGGGATCACTATTTTTATCATTATTATTATTACTGCACTTCGTATTAGAACTTTCTTAAAATAATAGAATTGCGATATACGTTCTCCCCATTATAAGAGCTGTGCAAGGCACAATGTTGTATATGATTGTGACCTAATGTTGAATTTTCCCAATGATTGTTTTTATTATTATCAGAATCATGCCGCCAAGAAAGATTGGAACTAGGGCGAACCCTGGATCTGAGGACCAGGGAAGCCATAATCAGGACAATAGAAACCAAGAACACAGTGAAGAGAAAGATGAGGATTATGTGGAACAGGATGACTCCCTGTATGAAGAGGAAGAGGAAACATATGATGTTGAGGGATTTGAGATAGAGGCTGAAGAAGGAGAAACCGAGGTTGAGCAACCAGTACCAAACCCAGGCATGGATCCCATGAGCCAGTTCATGCAACTCCTAAGGCAGAATTTGGAACGTCAACCCAACCCACCCCCTCAAGGAAGTAACAATGCAGTGGCAAACTCTTTCAGGGCTTTTAAGTCCCTTAAGCCCCCTGAGTTCCACGGATCAGCCAACCCAGTTGAGGCAAGGGCATGGTTAAAGGAAATGGAGAAATCTTTTGAGATTTTGAGTATCGATGAGGCACAGAAAACTGTATTTGCTACCTACCTTCTGAAAGGAGAAGCTAACTACTGGTGGGAGGCCAAGAAAAACATGGAGACAGATGCTATAATAACCTGGGAGAGATTTAGTCAGTTATTTCTGGGGAAGTATTTCCCGAGGTTTATGGAAAACCAGATGGAGCTCAAGTTCTTGGAGCTAAAGCAGAATAACTTGTCTGTAGCAGAGTACGAAGCGAAATTTACTGAATTATCAAGGTTTGTGCCGGAGTTTGTGAGCACCGAGGAAAAGAAAGCTAGGAGGTTTCAGCAGGGACTGAAACCATGGATTCAGAATAGGGTGGCAATCCTTGAGCTTACGGACTATGCCACTCTGGTGCAAAAGGCAACGATTGTAGAAGTCGGAAGTGAACAGATGCAGAAGGAAAGAGAGAAGAAAGGAATAAAGAGGAAAAGTATGAGCATGGGTGGAGGTTCCGCAGGAAGGAGCTTCCCAACTAGATTTAATCGAGGAGCAGTGTCCCTACCAGGAAGGAATACTGGGTTTAAGCGACCAATGAGTGTGAGTGTGAGCCAGGGCGGCCAGAAGTCAAGAATGTCCTATTCCAACCAGTCTCGACCCCCATTGCCAGCCTGTAACATATGTGGAAGGAATCACACTGGGGAGTGTAAGGAAAGGCCAGTAACCTGTTTTAAGTGCGGTCGGGAGGGCCACTATTCAAATAAGTGCCCATCATCAACCCCTGCCGTCGTTCCAACCACCAATTGTCATCAGTGTGGACGCCCGGGTCATTGGAAGAAGGAATGCCCAATGAACAAACCAGCAGCTTCGGGAGCAAGCAGGGCTGCTTCTAATAAGCCACCTACTGCGAGGACTTTCAACATGACAGTCCAGGATGCTATGAAAGATTCAGATGTGATAGCAGGTACCCTTTCTCTAAATTCAGTCAGTGCAAATGTTTTATTTGATTCGGGAGCAACTAAATCTTTTATATCAAAGGACTTTGCGCGTAAGTTAAGACTTAAGGCTAAACCCTTGATAGAACCCTTACAAGTAGAAATAGCCAATCATGAAATTATTCCTGTTAACCAGATTCACCCCGCCTGTGAGATAGGCATAGGGGAGCAATCTTTCAGTGTTGATCTGATTCCTTTTAAATTAGGGGAGTTTGATGTGATTTTGGGGATGGACTGGCTATCTAGCAACGATGCTCAGATAGACTGTAAAGGGAAGAAAGTTAAGTTAAATGTCCCAGGGAAGAAAGAAGTTATATTTAGAGGAAAGAGGCAGACGCAGAAATTTTTGACTATGGCCCAGGCCAAAAGGATGCTACGAAAAGGAAGTGAGGCTTACCTAACCTATGTGGTGGACACGCAGAAGGAGGTGCCCAACTTACAAGATATTCCAGTAGTCAACGAATTTGAAGATGTATTCCCACAAGACCTTCCGGGATTACCACCCGATAGAGTGATTGAATTTGCTATTGAGTTGGCCCCAGGGACGGCGCCAGTTTCAAAAGCACCTTACCGGTTAGCCCCGTTAGAAATGAAGGAATTAGCTATCCAATTGCAGGAACTCTTGGATAAGGGTATGATAAGACCCAGTGTGTCTCCGTGGGGAGCACCAGTTTTATTTGTTAAGAAGAAAGATGGGAGCATGAGGTTGTGCATAGACTATCGAGAGTTGAACAAGCTAACCATAAAGAACAGGTACCCATTACCTAGAATAGACGATCTGTTCGACCAGCTAAAGGATGCTGTTTATTTTTCCAAGATCGACCTGAGAACTGGATATCACCAACTAAAGATTAAACCTGAAGATATTTCCAAGACAGCGTTCCGTACCAGGTATGGGCATTATGAGTTCTTGGTAATGTCCTTTGGATTAACCAACGCCCCAGCGGCTTTCATGGATTTAATGAATAGAGTATTTAAGAAGTACTTGGACAAGTGTGTGATAGTTTTTATCGATGATATTTTGATCTACTCAAGGACTGAGGCAGAACATGCAGAGCATTTGAGGATAGCTCTAGGAATACTCAGAGAGGAGCAGTTATATGCCAAATTCTCAAAGTGTGAATTCTGGCGGAATGAAGTACAGTTTTTAGGACATGTGATCAATAAAGAAGGAGTATTGGTCGACCCCTCCAAGATAGAGGTGGTCTCAAATTGGGAAAGGCCAACCACACCCACAGAGGTGAGGAGTTTCATAGGATTGGCCGGCTACTATCGTAGATTTGTACAGGACTTTGCGAAGATCGCAGCCCCTTTGACACGACTTACTCGTAAGACAGAGAAGTTTGAATGGACGGAGAAATGCGAGAATAGTTTTCAGGAATTAAAGAAAAGGTTGATAACGGCTCCGGTATTGGCATTGCCGGATGGAAAAGGAGATTTTGTGATATATAGTGACGCGTCGCACAAAGGATTAGGATGTGTGCTTATGCAGCACGGTAAAGTTATCGCGTATGCATCGAGACAACTGAAGGAATACGAGATTAGATATCCTACTCATGACCTTGAGCTCGCGGCAATAGTATTTGCTTTAAAAATTTGGAGGCACTACTTGTATGGAGAGAAGTGCGAGATTTTCACAGACCATAAGAGCCTCAAGTACATATTTACGCAGAAAGAGCTTAACATGCGCCAGAGGAGATGGTTAGAACTAATCAAGGACTATGATTGTGAGATTCTCTATCATCCAGGGAAAGCCAATGTGGTGGCTGATGCCCTTAGTAGAAAGGAAAGACTCAGAATGATAACGACTTCGGAAGAGTTGATAAGGGATTTTGAGAAAATGGAAATAGAAGTAAAGGTAACCGGAACCGAAACTGAAAAGCTTTTTGAGATCTCAATGCAGCCAGAGTTATTGGAAAAGATCAGATTGTGCCAGGAGAAAATAATGAATGAAGGCAGAGAGTCAATGACTGAAGAGGAGATCCATACTGAGAAAGATGATAAAGGGATAATGAGGTACTCCTACCGAATTTGGGTTCCGAATGTTCAAGAACTTAAAGATGAGATTTTGGATGAAAGCCATAGTTCAAGGTATTCCATTCACCCGGGAAGTACCAAGATGTATAGGGATTTGAAGGAATATTACTGGTGGCCCAACATGAAGAGGGACGTAGCAGAATGGGTAAACAAGTGTTTGACTTGCCAAAGAGTAAAGGCAGAGCACCAGAGACCCAGTGGACTTTTGCGACCCCTGGAGATTCCCGAATGGAAATGGGAACAGATAGCGATGGATTTTGTTGTAGGCTTGCCAAGGACGAAAGCCAATCACGACGCCATTTGGGTAATTATAGACCGACTGACAAAGTCAGCTCATTTCATTCCTATCAATGAGAGATACACAGTCGATAGACTGGTGGACATTTACCTTAAGGAAATAGTGACGCGACATGGAGTCCCAGCGTCCATTGTCTCAGACCGAGACCCTAGGTTCAACTCCAGATTTTGGAGGAGCTTTCAGGAATGTGCAGGGACCAAGTTAAATATGAGTACCGCGTACCATCCCCAGACGGATGGACAGAGTGAAAGGACCATCCAGACACTAGAGGATATGTTGAGAGTCTGTGCAATAGACCTTAAAGGAAGTTGGGATGATCACCTGCCGTTGATCGAGTTTTCTTATAACAATAGCTTTCATGCTAGCATCGGAATGCCGCCTTATGAGGCCCTATACGGAAGAAGGTGTCGATCTCCCTTATACTGGGATGAAGTAGGAGAGCGGAAGATGCTCGGACCCGAAGTGGTCCAAAGGACCAAAGATATAGTGGATCTTATCAGAGGGCGACTTGTAGCAGCCCAAGACAGACAGAAGAAATATGCAGACCTAGCCCGAAAGGACAAGGAATATGAAGTAGGGGACTTAGTACTGTTGAAAGTATCCCCTTGGAAGGGATTAATGAGGTTCGGAAAGAAAGGAAAACTAAGCCCAAGATACATTGGACCCTTTGAGATATTAAGACGGATTGGAAAGTTAGCTTACGAGCTAGCCCTACCCCCTAATTTGCAACAAGTTCATAATGTGTTCCATGTGTCAATGCTAAGGAGGTATCATCGGGATGCCAGGCACATAGTGGAGTACGAGCAGGTGGATATGCAGCCAGATCTAACTTACGTGGAGAAGCCAGTAAGGATTATGGATAAGAAGGAGCAGGTGCTTCGGAACAAAGTGATCAAGCTAGTCAGAGTACTATGGCAGAATCATAATGTGGAAGAATCAACTTGGGAACTAGAGAGCACAATGCTAGAAAAGTACCCCCATTTGTTTTCTGTTTGATTCCGGGACGGAATCCTTTTAAGGAGGGGAGACTGTAATAACCCCAAAAATTTTCAACTTTTTGTAACCCTTGTGAATAGTGTTTTAGCTGAATGAGAAAACTTTTCGCGCCACACTATGTAGGGGTTCTGTTATGGATATTCTGGGATTTTATTAGTACTCTATGAAGTATATAAGTGTATGTAAAGATCGTCAGAATCCAATTCCGAACACTTTGGTTTTTCCCGGAAATCCACAAGATACGGAGAGAATTGAGTATAAGGTAACAGGATAAAAAGGATTTAAATTTAAGGATTATATTAGAGGATCATAAAAAGGAATATAATGTATTGAGAAAGGTTAAGGGAACCTAAGTAATAAGATCCCGGGTATGATCCTTCAAACGATAAACGAGAACGAAAGTTAAGCGAACCGTATAACAGATCAGCGGTCATTAGGCAAACGATTAGGAAGTTAATCAAAGGGATTAGTGGGAATGATGTCATCCAACCAATAGAAAGAAGACAAGGAAGGAAGGATGACATCATGAGGATGAGGTAAGCATGACATGGGAAGGAAGGAGGTGTGGTTGAATAAGGACCACACAAATTCAAGGGCAAGGTAGTAATTTACTAAATCAAATACAAATCAAGCCAACCAAGCTAGCAAAATCATTTCATCAAAAAAATCAAAAACAACCAAGGCATTTGTTCTTAGGAGCTCTCGGTTTTTTACATTTTAAAGGCATAGATTTTTCAAAAATCAAGATCCAAGCATCCTAAATTGGTAAGAAAATTCCCTAATCATCTTTATGCTTAGTTATGGCTATATCATGAGTTTAAGCCATTAATTCTTTCTCTAACTTCTTCATTTAATCAAGGAAGAAGACAATGAATAGTGTTTTCAAGTTTTTAACTTGAACTTTTTCTTGTTTTTCTTGAAGATCCAAGCTTTCCTAAGGCTTCTCAAAGCTTCTTAAGGCTTCCTAGCTCCACCCACCACTTCAAGGAAGGTATACCATTTCCAAACCCTAGGTTCATATATATTATAAGGTGATTTTGAGTAGTGGGTTGATATTGTATCTTGTTGTTATGATTTAGAGTTTGAGATTTGGTATGGTAGTGAATGGAATGGTAATTATTGTGGTTTTGATTTAAAAGAACTTAAGAATGATTAAAGTTAAGTTTAAGCATAAGTATGAAAGATTAAATTGAATTGGTTGGGGTGGTTATGATGTGATAAGGATGGAGGATGGTTGTATGTTGGATTTGAGGTTGATTTGGGTTGTTTGTGAATGGGTTAAAATTTGGAAATCACGTAAACATAGCCGTCGTAACGTCCGATTTTCTTTGGACTGTTTTTGTGCATAGCATTAGGACCCGAGAACCCCCTGCTAGATTGTGACCACTGCCATGTTTAGATAGCTCATGTTACGAGCTTCGTTTTGATATGTAGTTCGTTCGATTCCGATTTACGGTTTAGGAGAAACGACCGTTTCAAGTAACGGCGTTTCGCGAACGAAACTTTTTCCCTCGCCTTACTTTGGAATGTAGGTTAAAGACCAAAAAGGGTTAATTAATGTGTGAAACATTTATGGTAAGTGTGTTAGGCAGTTGGTAAGACATTCGCGAAAGAATCGTTTTAAAACTCGTAAAGGTTAAATTATTAAAAATGGTGGAGCCGAGGGTACCCGAGTGACTTAAGCGAATCGGTGAGCGCAAAACAAGCGTTAGAGTCTAAGTTAGTTAAAGCATAGATTTACAAGTGATTTTGGTTTAATTCCAACTTACTTGTTGTTTATAGGTTATCAGACTCGTCCCGAGCCTTTCTCACCCCCAAGTCGTTCAGGCAAGTTTTCTACCCGTTATACTGTTGTTGTGATGTATATATGTATATGCATGATCTTGCGATAAATGCATATTTGTTATTAGCAAATTCTTGCGATATATTGTAGCATGTGATATGGTATATATGCATGCCTGTTTCGTATTCTTTTCATATATATCTGTTGATTCAGTTGTTAATACCTATGCTAGAGGATAGCGGTATCTTGCATATACCCTTAGTATAGGGACTCAAAGGTGAAAATATTTTCTAAAACCGGGAGTCGAGGATCCCGAGTAGATTTTATATGGATATGGATATATATATATATATATATATATATATATATTTATATATATATATGGTTATAGTTTTCCAAACTATTAATCGAATAAGGTTTATTCGATAACTTTAAACTTCATTTTATTATTGAATATTATTTCGAATATTATTCGAGGGCTTATGACTCTTTTATTTATTTATCTGAATATTATTTGAATATTCATTCGAGGGCTTATGACTCTTTTATATATTATTATTGAATATTATTTCGAATATTATTCGAAGGCTTATGACTCTTTTATATTATTTATGAAGATTATTTGAATATTCATTTGAGGATCTATGACTCCGATTATGTGCTGTAATATATTCTTTATTTTATTAAAGAATAAGGTGTAAATAATCAAACTTATTTTCGATTATTCAACTAAAGATAGTACTTTTATATAAGTATATCTTTGGTTATTTAATATCCATTTCAAGTATAAGTTTTAATACTTCTACTTCGATTATTTTTATAAGGATTATCTTTATGAGAATATTATTTAAATAATAATATTCAGGCATTTTTCTAAATATACTGGGGACTGATTTACTTCATTAAATCAGCTTTACTCCAAACACTCTTTAAAGTGTTTTCGAGTCTTTAAAATGATTTTTAAAAGTTAGAGCGGATCCCAAAACTCATTTTTATATTTAAGATCTTCCTTTTTAAGGGGATTTAAATACTCGCTCAAAACCTGGGGAATCCGGCTCTGTGGTGTATTTTATATTCGCAACAAGGTTGCTGTTTTGATAAATGAATCGATTACTTACCCAATATTCGGGAAGTAAAATTCTTGGAACAAGTTAATCCATTAACAGGCATCGCCTGGGAAATATCGGTGAGTTTTCCTTTCCAACTAGATACGACTTCTTGGTGAAGCCGTATCAACAAGTTTCTACTTGGGGAAAGGGGGAAACGAGCTTTACGTTTCAGAGTCATGGATTTCATCTGAACTAGGAGTGGCGTAAGTGGTCGAGTAGCGCCGGCCCAGCCTTATTATATTGGCCCAAATGGCCTGGAAGTTCCGCTAAGGCGGTCCATTCCTTAGGAGTTCAGTGTTCGGTTGACAAGTAAATCCGACAGGTTCTCCTCTACATGTAGAAAATGGTGGGGTTGTACTACTACGACTGATCATCGTAAGTGGTCTTCCTGGCGCGGTAAACTCCCGTAATGAGTTCATCATCCATTTGGATAATTCTGCAACACTACCCGTAGCATTTCGATCGAAAGGCTACTAATGGGTGGTTGCCGAAGCATTGACAGGGTCAAACATTTTTATTGGTGTATCCATTGAATGAAGTATCTCGTAACTTCATCTCTTTTCAAAATATTTCAAAGATCAAATATTTTCAAGTTTTATTTGTGGTCTCATCTATGGGATGACCTCGTGAATCTTATAATACTTTGAACGGTGATAGTTCAAGTAGCTTTATAAATGATATAAGTGTGGGGAAGTATTGGTAACTTCATTCCTTGTTTTTACTTATATCTAGTAAGTAATTATCTTACACACGATAAAGATTCTAGTAAGTATCCATTTAGATACTTATATTATTGTTATCACTATATATATTATCTTGCGAGCTGTAAGGCTCACTCTTGCTTTATTTCTTCATCACACAACAACAGTTAGGAGAGATGGCCAGACTCCAGCAGACCCAGCACAAGCGCGTGGGAAGCGTCCCGCGTCTTCCCGATGATGTTGTAGCTGCTATAGCTGCAGAGGTAGATCCATTGTAGTTTAGACCATCTACTTTTGAGAATCAAATTATGTATAATTATAACTTGTGGCAGATAATGGCAATTAACTGTAAATTATCAAGTAATCGTTTTGGGTTGTAATAATTTTAAATTGTGGATTCAAAGACTTGTACTTATTTCAATTTCATCTCTGAGACTATAACGGGTTGTGGTGTGTGTTAGTGTGGGGTCACAGTATGAGGTTATTTATTATTAATTAAGTGAAGTGATATTGTGGAAAGAAAGACCGTGACAACCCGGAT
Source organism: Apium graveolens (assembly GCF_009905375.1). Classification (NCBI taxonomy): domain Eukaryota; kingdom Viridiplantae; phylum Streptophyta; class Magnoliopsida; order Apiales; family Apiaceae; genus Apium; species Apium graveolens. The sequence goes on from NW_027421776.1 coordinate 67,443, forward strand.
CCCCGACCCCGGATCTGGGGGTGTTACAAGGCATGAAGAAACGTCACGGAAGTTAGTCACTCATGAACCAGACAGTACATCGAGTGTCAACGTTGAAGTGGTGGAATTGATTCATAATTTTCAGTGATTTTCAGAAGATTTGCATAAGAATGGTTGCTGCTCAAGAGTAGAATTAATTCTCTATTAATTAATTAAGTCATCTAATTTAATTAAGAAAATAAATTATATCTATGAAGAATAATTTATTTATTAATTAAATTAATTGATTAATTAATTCTGAATTAATTTTAGGAATTTTCAGAAGTTTAATTGGATTAAAATCAACATTAAATCAGCAAGACAATTGAAAATGAACTAGCATGACAATCAGGATTGTCATACCGATTGTCATGCTAGGCTATTTCAATAGTCTCACCGAATGTCCTAGCAGCTAAGAGGATTGTCTTGCTAGTTCATTCTAATAGTCTTGCTAGTTCATTTGATTGTCATACCGAAAGTCTTGCTGAGCTCAGGATTGTCATTCCAGTTTAATTCAACTCTGTTGAATGGTTTATAAAGAAAAAGCAGCTGCAGGAAGAAAAAAAATCCAATACAAAAGAAGAAAACCAAGAACAGAGCAGCCGCCTTAAAATATAACATCCTTCATCTGCTTTATTCAAGATCATAATTTCTAGATTGTAATGTTAAATCTAATCCACTAGAAATCTTTATCTTGTTCTTGTATAACAATCTAGCGGATCAAAATCCCTAGAACTTAATCTCAAATCGCGTTTAGCATTTGATTCTAATTATTACAAAAATAGAAAAAGTTCATGTCGAATTTATTCTAAATTTGTGATAATTAATTTGAGATTAATTCCTTGTAATCGATACAGTTGTTGTAACACCTTTCAAGTTTAATAATATTCTTATTTAACTTTAATTTTGTTTCATATTTTTTATCCCGCATTTTATCGATTATTTGGACTTTTTGTATTCAACCCCCCCCCTTCTACAAACATATTGGGACCTAACAATTGGTATCAGAGCCTTCTGATTAACGAACAAATCAAGATCCTAGACTTTTATGATTTTTCAACTCCTTGAATTTTTATTCATTCAAAAATTCATAATGACTTCACAAAAAGTTGGAACCGTTAAAATTCCACAATTTGATAAAGAGAATTATATTATGTGGAAGAAGAAGATGCTCTTGTTTTTACAAGCGGCAAATCCCAAATATTCAAACTTGTTAAAGAAGGGGATAAAAACTCCGATGGTTATTGAACCGGAGGTAATAGTAGATGATGTAGTGATCACCAAAGCCAGAACCTATCCAAAAGATCCTGAAGATTTCACTCCTGCTGAGAAGGAAGAAGCCTCCTTGGATGCCAGCCTTCAATTAATATTGATTGATTCCCTTGATCCCTTGATGAACAGACATGTGATGAACTGTAAAAATGCTAAACACATGTGGGAAACTATAGAGGTAATTAATGAAGGCACAGAGGAAGTTAGGGAGAACAAGTTGGAAATCCTAACCTCTGAATATGAACACTTTAAATCAAATCCAGGAGAAGGAATTACTGAAGTGTTTGAGAGGTACAATGCGTTGATCAACAACCTGAACATCAATGGAAAGTATTATTTAGTCAGGGAGGTCAACAAAAAGTTTCTTTTAACACTACCAACTCATCTTGAACATAGAATCACTGCCATTAGAGAAGCTAGAGATCTGAGTGAGATTTCTTTGGACAGGCTCTATGGAGTGTTAAAAACCTATGAGTTGGAGCAGATTCAACAGAAGGAAGTCTACGGGAAGGATAGAATGGTCAGCACATCTACTGCACTTGTAGCTGAAGGTCAACAACAACAATAATCTCAACAGGTAGAGAGAATGGTACAGTTTTCCAAGGGTGAGGAAAATGAGTTAGTAGTAGAATATGATCCTCCTACTACAAATCAATCAAGTGATGATTTTTATTCCTTGGAAGAGCTGGAGCAATTGGAAGATGAATCAATGGCCCAAATTGTCAAGAGATTCTCCAACATCAGATTCAGGAGAAATCCCAAGCTTAAGTACAAGTCCAACTACAACAAATTCCAGAAAGGTGGATCTTCATCCTCTAACACCAGCAGTGGTGGATACAAAACAGGGATGGTTGATCGAGGCACCATTAGATGTTATAACTGCAATGAGTTGGGACACTTTGCCACAGAATGTAGGAAGCCAAAGCAAATAAAGAAGAACTCTGAGAGGGCTTATCTGGCAAAGGGAAGAAGCTGGGATGATACTGACAGTGAAGATGAAGAAGAAGAAAATCTTGCTCTTATGGCTATTGAGGGAAAAGCTTCATCGTCAAGAAAAGAGGTAAAACTTACTGATGCTGAAATGGTTTATCATCTAGGAGGTAACTTAGATAATGCACATCGTGATAATGAACTGTTAAGTTCACAGATCAAAGACCTTGAGAAAGAGGTCAATAAATTAAGACTTGTGCATATTAATCAAGACAAATTAAAAGAACAAGTATCTTTTCTAGAGAATAGAGTTAATTGTTATATACAACTCGAAACTATTCTCAAAGACAAGATCACCGGTCTTGAGACTAAAGTTAGAGCCTACTTCAATTCTTGTTCGAAGGCTAAAGAGTTCTATAGTAAGCAAGTTGTTAATAAAACATCTGGAATAGGTTATGATTACAGTGTTGCTATTGGAGAATTAGGCATAAACTCCCCTCCTCATGTCTGTGCTAAAGGGAGGGAAGTACCACATGTGCTTAAGGGTGTTGATGAACCCCTCTATAAACCATCAATTGCTGAACCATTTGATGCGACCTCTTCTGTTATTCAAGAACAAATACGTGCTGAGGATCATGCTAATGAGAAGATTGTTTCCAAGTCAAGTGAGTCGAAAGTACCAGTCAAAGTTGTGAAAGCAACTAAGACTAACTCAGACACACATGAGTTGGATAACAATAATGCCATGTCTACCATGCATAAATTGCCTGCTATTAATCACTCTCATAAAGCATGTGGTATTGTTAATTGTATGTCTTGTGCTTTTAAGTTGATGTATGCTTATTTTAATGGTAAGCATGTTTCTAGTGATAAGACTACTCCTCGTCAGCATGTGAATAACAAGAAGCATGATAGGTCTAAGACTGCTAGTCCTTCTAAGGCTAGAAAGGAGACATTTGAGCCTAAGCCTAAACAAAAATTTGTTAAAGCTGTTTACAAGGTCAAATGTCCAGTCATTGAGAAAGTTGAGACCATTAAAATTAAAAATATTGTTTTGCCTGACAAAGGACAGTTCTACAAGTATGTCGGGCCCAACCAAGCTTGGGTTCCGAAGAAGGGTTAATCCATTTGTAGTGCAGGGCATTAAACAGATAAAACCGGGAATGTGGATTCTTGACAGTGGATCATCAAGACATACAACTGGAGATAGAGCCCTGCTATCAAATGTGGATTGAGAAAGCTGGCCCCCTGATTACCTTTGGAGATAACAGCAAAGGTGTATCCGAGGGATAAGGCTGTTTGTAAGCTGGTAATGTTATCATTGAACTTGTAAATATTTTTTTGTATTTTATTTTATTTTTATTTTATTTTATTTTATTTTACTTTTATTTTTATTTTAGTTTATTTAAACCTTATGCAACATAACAGTTGGTATCTAAAGTACCTGACAAGTATCGGTCAATGATATTTTGTTAACATTATGTTGCAGATATTTGTGAGCTTTTGACATGAATGAGAATTACTTAGACTTTACCCTAAGTGATCAATGTTTTATCAAAAACTCATTCATATTGAAAAACAAATCAAACTTCTTTCTACATTAGTGATTTCTTGTTTCATGTAAAATCTTTTGAAATCATTATTGTACATCATTTTCTCTATAGTGCCATATAATTCTGTGCTACAGGTTCAGTCTCCAATGACTTTCTTTCATTGACAGTCAAGAGGTTGAAAACCCACAACATCTATCCCAGACTGTAAAGACAAACACAAAAACAGAACCAACCAACACTTTCTTACCACTAAATGTAGTATGAATGAGCGTGAGGGAGATAGTGCCTTAGTGCACCACATAAGGAAGGTTCTGTAGTCAACCCAGTAGCTCTGTCTCCTACAAAGATGAGTAGTATTTAAACCGAGACAACTACTAACCCCCATACATCTTCTCAAAAAGATGTAATGGTTGAAAAGGCACAAAAATAGTTACTAGATTCATTCTCTCAACAGGGTGCATCTATTGAAATTTGCCTGTCGGCCAGGGTATCCGATGTAGTGTCACCACCTCAAATATAAATAATTCTTAATGCACAAGGAAAGGTTACACACACAAAGGATGAGTTGACGGAAATAAGAGTTTTGACCATTTTAAGGTCAGATTCGATTCTTCAAGGTTCGTTATTGGACCAATTGCATTTACAGGTGTTAGGAGAGGATACTGATCCAAAAGCCATATGTCAGTGGTCAGTGTCTACCTCCCCATGCTTAAATCCCCTGGATGCATCTGCGGATAGTGGATCTGACATAAGCGCAGATCGGCAACTTGTTGACAATGATTCAGATATTACCTGATATGTCACAAGGAAATGTCTTCACCGACATTAGAAGGGAACTTTGATCTTTATGCTAAATTCGATGGATCATTGTTTACCTTCCCAGAATTCAAATCTGGAACCCTAAAAGGGAAACTAGCAACTTGTAAATTATGACTCAGATTCATCTGACGAGTTTAACAAGGATGGGGATTTGTGAACTCCCATTACACCACCTATGACCTCCTTAAGGATGGCTAAGGTGATTTTCCTTGCAGGTACAGCTGAAGTTATGGAGCTATGAGAGGAGTGATACACTTGTGAGATTGAGTGTAAACACGAGTGGAGAGGAGAGTGAAACACATGTGAGGTACACAAAACAGAATCACACACTCACAGTGAGGAAGAAAGAGAAACTACTTGTTATTTCTTTTCCAGCCAAGTGGAATATGAGAACTCCTTCAGACAACGGCATACATTCCTTCACTAAGGGGGAGATAAAAGCTTAAGTAATAGTTTGGAGGATTCCTTAACTAAGGGGGAGAAATAGCAGGGAGTAAGGAAAAGGTAAAGATCATGTACACTACACTAGGTGATCTCCTTCAAGAAGTTGATTATCATAGGGGGAGAAGCAAGAGAGATATGTGGTTCTCAACAGGAAATGTGGTTGTACAAAAGAAGATGAAATTACTTGAAGATATGTTCAGTCTAGAGGAACATTTATTTGGAATCTGGATAATGTTAAATGTCATCCAGAACTTTTCTACTATTTACTTTGCATTTATTTTTATATCTTTTTCTTATTTGTTAGTTGAGTTATCCTCTAGGTATTTGTGTGTTATTGTCTAACAAACAAATAGGGGGAGATTGAAAGGCATATGTCATAGGCCTATTTGTATATTCGAGGATTTAACTCAACTCAAATAAGAATGTAATAAGTAAATAGTGGATCGACCGTCAGAGAGATCTCACAAAATAACATCTGTCAGAGGATTCAGAAACAAGGTTCATCTACAGACTTGACGAAGTACTTCACTGGAAGAATCTCAAGGAATTGATCAAGCCTCAGTGATATAAATCAAGATTGTGGATTTAATCAAGTGACAGAGATCTCGTCAGAGTATCATTAAATTACAAGGATTTAATCTGAAGAAAATCAGAGTATCAAAGTCAAGACATGAAGAAACGTCATGGAAGTTAGTCACTCATGAACCAAACAGTACATCGAGTGTCAACGTTGAAGTGGTGGAATTGATTCATAATTTTCAATGATTTTCAGAAGATTTGCAGAAGAATGGTTGCTGCTCAAGACTAGAATTAATTCTCTATTAATTAATTAAGTCATCTAATTTAATTAAGAAAATAAATTATATCTATGAAGAATAATTTATTTATTAATTGAATTAATTGATTAATTAATTATGAATTAATTTTAGGAATTTTCAGAAGTTTAATTGGATTAAAATCAGCATTAAATCAGCAAGACAATTGAAAATGAACTAGCATGACAATCAGGATTGTCATACCGATTGTCATGCTAGGCTATTTCAATAGTCTCACCGAATGTCCTAGCAGCTAAGAGGATTGTCTTGCTAGTTCATTCTAATAGTCTTGCTAGTTCATTTGATTGTCATACCGAAAGTCTTGCTGAGCTCAGGATTGTCATTCCAGTTCAATTCAACTCTGTTGAATGGTTTATAAAGAAAAAGCAGCAGCAGAAAGAAAAAAAATCCAATACAAAAGAAGAAAACCAAGAACAGAGCAGCCGCCTTGAAATATAACATCCTTCATCTGCTTTATTCAAGATCATAATTTCTAGATTGTAATGTTAAATCTAATCCACTAGAAATCTTTATCTTGTTCTTGTATAACAATCTAGCGGATCAAAATCCGTAGAACTTAATCTCAAATCGTGTTTAGCATTTGATTCTAATTATTACAAAAATAGAAAAAGTTCATGTCGAATTTATTCTAAATTTGTGATAATTAATTTGAGATTAATTCCTTGTAATCGATACAGTTGTTGTAACACCTTTCAAGTTTAATAATATTCTTATTTAACTTGAATTTTGTTTCATATTTTGTATTCCGCATTTTATCGATTATTCGGAGCTGTTTGTATTTAACCCCCCTTCTACAAACATATTGGGACCTAACATACCAGGAAAGAGCACTGGGTTTAAGCGGCCAATGAGTGTGAATGTGAGCCAGAGCGGCCAGAAGTCAAGACTGTCCTATTCCAACCAGTCTCGACCCCCATTGTCAGCCTGTAACACTTGTGGAAGGATGCATACTGGGGAGTGTAAAGGAAATCCAGTAACCTGCTTTAAGTGCGGTCGAGAGGGTCACTATTCAACTACGTGCCCTTCATCAACCCCTGCTGTCATTCCAACAACCACTTGTCATCAGTGTGGACGCCCGGGTCATTGGAAGAGAGAATGCCCAATGAATAAACCAGCAGCTTCAGGAGCAAGCAGAGCTGCTTCCAATAAGCCACCTACTACAAGGACTTTCAACATGACAGTCCAGGATACTATGAAAGATTCAGATGTGATAGCAGGTACCCTTTCTCTAAATTCAGTCAGTGCAAATGTTTTATTTAATTCGAGAGCAACTAAATCATTTATATCAAAGGACTTTGCACGTAAATTAAGACTTAAATTGAACCCTTGATAGAACCCTTACAAGTAGAAATAGCCAACCATGAGGTTATTCCTGTTAACCAGATTCACCACGCCTGTGAGTTAGGCATAGGGGAACAATCTTTTAGTGTTGATCTGATTCCTTTTAAGTTAGGGGAATTTGACATAATTTTGGGAATGGACTGGCTATCTAGCAATGATGCTCAGATAGACTGCAAGGGGAAGAAAGTTAAGTTGAATATCCCAGGGAAGAAAGAAGTAATATTTAGAGGAAAGAGGCAGACACAAAAATATTTGACTATGGCCCAGGCCAAAAGGATGCTACGAAAAGGAAATGAGGTTTACCTAGCCTATGTGGTGGACACGCAGAAAGAGGTGCCCAACTTGCAAGATATTTCGGTAGTCAACGAATTCGAAGATGTATTCCCACAAGACCTTCCGGGATTACCACCCGATAGAGTGATCGAATTTGCTATTGAGTTGGCCCTGGGGACGGCGCCAGTTTCCAAGGCACCATACCGGTTAGCCCCATTAGAAATGAAGGAATTAGCTACCCAATTACAGGAACTTTTGGATAAGGGTATGATAAGACCCAGTGTGTCTTCGTGGGGAGCACCAGTATTATTTGTTAAGAAGAAAGATGGGAGCATGAGGTTGTGCATCGACTACTGAGAGTTGAACAAGCTAACCATAAAGAACAGGTACCCGTTACCCAGAATAGACGATCTGTTCGACCAGCTAAAGGATGTTGTTTACTTTTCCAAGATTGACCTGAGAACTGGATATCACCAACTAAAGATTAAGCCCGGAGATATTCCCAAGACTGCATTCCGCACCAGGTATGGGCACTATGAGTTCTTGGTAATGTCCTTTGGATTAACCAATGCCCCAGCGGCTTTCATGGATTTAATGGACAGAGTATTCAAGAAGTACTTGGACAAGTGTGTGATAGTTTTTATTGATGATATTTTAATCTACTCAAGGACCGAGGCAGAACATGCAGAGCATTTGAGGATAGCTCTAGGAATACCCAGAGAAGAGCAGTTGTTTGCCAAATTTTCGAAGTGCGAATTCTGGCGGAATGAGGTATAATTTTTAGGACATGTGATCAATAAGGAAGGAGTATTGGTCGACCCCTCCAAGATAGAGGCGGTCTCGAATTGGGAAAGGACAACCACACCCACAGAGGTAAGGAGTTTCATAGGATTGGCCGACTACTATCGTAGATTTGTACAGGACTTTGCGAAGATCGCAGCCCCTTTGACACGACTTACTCGCAAGACAGAGAAGTTCGAATGGACAGAAAAATGCGAGAATAGTTTTCAAAAATTGAAGAGAAGATTGGTGATGGCCCCTGTGTTGGCGTTGCCGGACGGAAAAGGAGATTTTGTGATATATAGTGACGCATCGCACAAAGGATTAGGGTGTGTGCTTATGCAGCACGGTAAGGTGATTGCGTATGCGTGGAGACAACTGAAGGAATACGAGATTAGATACCCTACTCATGACCTTGAGCTCGCGACAATAGTTTTTGCCTTAAAAATTTGGAGGCACTACTTGTATGGAGAGAAGTGCGAGATTTTCACAGACCATAAGAGCCTCAAGTACATATTTACGCAGAAAGAGCTCAACATGCGCCAGAGGAGATGGTTAGAGCTAATCAAGGACTATGATTGTGAGATTCTCTATCATCCGGGGAAAGCCAATGTGGTGGCTGACGCCCTCAGTAGGAAGAAAAGGCTCAAAATGATAATGACTTCGGAAGAATTGATAAAGGATTTCGAGAAAATGGAAATAGAAGTAAAGGTAACCAGAACCGGAACTGAAAAGCTGTTTGAGATCTCAATGCAGCCAGAGTTATTGGAAAAGATTAGATTGTGCCAAGAAAGAATAATGAATGATGGCAGAGAGTCAATGACTGGAGAAGAGATCCATACTGAGAGAGACAATAAGGGGATAATGAGGTATTCCTATAGGATTTATGTTCCAAATGTTCCAGAACTTAAAGACGAGATTTTGGATGAAAGCCATAGTTCAAGGTATTCCATTCATCCGGGGAGCACCAAGATGTATAGGGATTTGAAGGAGTATTACTGGTGGCCCAACATGAAGAGGGATGTAGCAGAATGGGTAAGTAAATGTTTGACTTGTCAAAGAGTAAAGGCAAAGCACCAAAGACCCAGTGGACTTTTACGACCCCTGGAGATTCCCGAGTGGAAATGGGAACAAATAGCAATGGATTTTGTAGTAGGCTTGCCAAGGAAGAAAGCCAACCATGACGCCATATGGGTAATTATAGACCGACTAACAAAGTCAGCTCACTTCATTCCTATTAATGAAAGATACACAGTCGATAGACTGGTGGACATTTACCTTAAGGAAATAGTGACGCGACAAGGAGTCCTAACGTCCATTGTCTCAGACCGAGACCCCAGATTCAACTCCAGATTTTGGAGAAGCTTTCAAGAATGTGCGGGAACCAAATTGAACATGAGTACCGCTTACCATCCCCAAACGGACGGGCAAAGTGAAAGGACCATCCAGACACTAGAGGACATGTTGAGAGTCTGTGCAATAGACTTTAAAGGAAGTTGGGATGATCACTTGCCATTGATCAAGTTTTCCTATAATAATAGCTTTCATGCTAGCATCGGAATGCCGCCTTATGAGGCCCTGTACGGAAGAAGGTGTCGATCTCCCTTATACTGGGATGAAGTAGGAGAGCGGAAGATGCTCGGACCCGAAGTGGTCCAAAGGACCAAAGACATAGTGGATCTTATCAGAGGACGGCTTGTAGCAGCCCAAGACAGACAGAAGAAATATGCAGACCTAGCCCGAAAGGACAAGGAATATGAAGTAGGGGACTTAGTACTGCTAAAAGTATCCCCTTGGAAGGGATTAATGAGGTTCGGAAAGAAAGGGAAACTAAGCCCAAGATACATCGGACCTTTTGAGGTATTAAGAAGGATTGGAAAGTTAGCTTACGAGCTAGCCTTACCCCCGAACCTACAACAAGTTCATAATGTGTTCCATGTGTCAATGCTAAGGAAGTATCATCGGGATGCCAGACACATAGTGGAGTACGAGCAGGTGGATATGCAACCAGATCTGACTTACGTGGAGAAACCAGTAAAGATTCTGGATAAGAAGGAGCAGGTGCTTCGGAACAAAGCGATCAAGTTAGTCAGAGTGCTATGGCAGAATCATAATATGGAGGAATCAACTTGGGAACTAGATAGCGCAATGCTAGAAAAGTACCCCCATTTGTTTTCTATCTGATTCCGGGACGGAATCCTTTTAAGGAGGGGAGACTGTAATAACCCCAAAATTTAGAACTTTCTTATAACCCTTATGAATAGTGTTTTTGCTGAATAAGAAAACTTTTCATGCCACACTATGTAGGGGTTCTTTTATTGATATTCTGAGATTTTATTAGTACTCTATATGGTATATAAGTGTATGTAAAGATCGTCAGAATCCAATTCCGAACACTTTGATTTTTTCCCGAAAATCCACCAGATACAGAAAGAATTGAGTATAAGGTAACAGGATAAAAAGGATTTAAATTAAAGGATTGTAAGAGAGGATCATAAAAGGAATATAATGTATTGAGAAAGGTTAAGGAAACCCAAGTAATAAGATCCCGGGTATGATCCCTCAAACGAGAAACGAGAACGAAAGTTAAGCGAACCGTATAACAGATCAGCGGTCATTAGGCAAGCAATTAGGAGTTAATCAAGGAGGTTAGGTATGATGAGGTCATCACACCAATAAGAAGAGGGCAAGTGAGGGGGGATGACATAACTAGGTGATATAAGCATGACATAAGGGGAAGGAGGTGTGGATGATTTATAACCACACAAAGTTCAAGGTTAAAAAGGTAATTAACCAAAAACAAATCAAAAGCAACCAAGCTAAGCTAAACAACTCACAAACACAAAAATCATCTCACTTCTTCATCAAAAAGCTCTCGGCTTTTCTCTTCATTTCAAGGAGAAAAAATTCAAAATCCAAGTTCCAAGCTTCCTTAATTAGTAAGGTAATTATCTAGTACTCCTTATGCATAGATATAGCTATCCTATAAGTTTGAGCTTCAAAATCATTCACAATCTCTTCCAAGAAATCAATGAAGAAGATAATGAATAGTGATTTCAAGATTTTTAACTTGATTTTCCTTGTTTTTCCTTTAAGATCCAAGCATCCCTAAGACATCTCAAGGCTTCTTAAGGCTTCCTAGCTACTCAAATCACTTCAAGGAAGGTATAACATCTCCAAACCCTAACTTTACTTTGAATATTAGGAAGGTTTTGATGTTATGGTAAAAGAGAAGCTTGATGCTTTTATGTTTAGAGTTTGGGTTGGAGTTGTAGTGAATTGGATGTTGAAATCTTGTTGATTAGTTAAAGGACTTAAGTATAGTTTTAAATTCATGTTTGAGAATAACATAAATTGGAGAACTTGAGGTGTTGGGGCTGTTGTAGTATGGTATGGATGGATTTTGGTTGTATGAATGAATTGAGGTTGATTGGTGGTTGATTTGGAATGGTATGAATTTGGGTAATCGCGTAAACATAGCCGTCGTAATGCCCGATTTACTTTAGACTGTTTTTGTTCTTAACACTAGGACCCGTGAACTCACTGCTAGGTTTTGACCATTGCCATTTTTAGATATTTCATGTTACAAGCTTCGTTTTGATATGTGGTTCGTTTGAGTCCGATGTACGGTTTAGGAGAAACGACCGTTTTAAGTAACGGCGTTTCGCGAACGAACCATTACCCCTCTCCTTACTTTGAAACATTGGTTAAAGACCCTAAATGACTAATTGGAGTATGAAACATTTATGTAAAGTGTATTAGGCAGTTGGTAAGTCACTCGCGAAAGAATCATCTTAAAACTCTTAATGATTAATTTATTAAAAATGGTGGAGCCGAGGGTACTCGAGCGACTTAAGTGAATCGTTAAGCGCAAAGCGAGCGTTAGAGTCTAAATTGGTTAAAGTATAGATTCATAAGCGACTTTGGTTTAATTCCAACTTATATGTTGTTTATAGGTTACCAGACTCGTCCCAAGCCTTTTATTACCCCCAGTCGCTCAGGCAAGTTTTCTACCCGTTATACTGTTATTGTGATGTATATATGTATATGCATTATCTTGTGATAGATGCATGTTGGTTAATTAGCAAATCTTGCGATATATTGGAGCATGTGATATGATATTTATATGCATGCTTGTTTCGTAATCTTGATATTCTTTTATCAATTCATTGCTTATAAACTGCATAATACCTATGCTAGAGATAAGCAGTAGTTGCGTATACCCTTAGTATAGGGACCCAAAGGTGAATATTTTTCTAAACCGGGAGTCGATGTTCCCGAGTATATATTTATATATATATATATATATAGTTTTCAAAACTATTAATCGAATAAGGTTTATTTGATAACTTTATTTTATTTAATGAATATTTTTTTGAATATTCATTCGAGGACTTATGACTCCCTTTATTTTATTTAATGAATATTATTTTGAATATTCATTCGAGGACTTATGACTTCGCTTATTTTATCAAATAATATTCTCTATTTTATTAAAGAATAATGTTTCGATAATCAAACTTATTTTCGATTATTCAAATAAAGATCGTACTTTCGTATAAGTATATCTTTAGTCATTTATTATTCATTTCAAGTATAAGTTTTAAAACTTCTACTTCAATTATTTTATAAGAATTACCCTTCATGGGAATATTATTTAAATAATAATATTCAGATATTTTCTAATATATCGGGACTGATTTATTTCATTAAATCAGCATTACTCCAAACATTCTTAAAAATGTTTTCGAGTCTTCGAAATGATTTTTAAAAGTTAGAGCGGATCCCAAAACTCATTTTTATATTTAAGATCTTCCTTTCGAAGGGGATTTAAATACTCGCTCAAAACCTGAGGGATCCGGCTCAGTGGTGTATTTTACATTCGCGACGAGGTTGCTGTTTTGAGAAAACATATTAATTACTTGCCCATCGTTCGGGAAGTAAGTTCATCTATTGAGTCGCCATAAGCAACATGGGCTCAGTGGGCGTCCATGAAAGTGTAAGTGGCTCAGTGGGAGTCCATCAAATGCGTAAGTGGCTGAGTGGCAGTCCAGCATAAGGTCCTAATGCGGCCAGGGTGATGACCAGTGGGGGATTAGTCCATCTACTAGTAGAAAAGGTTACTTATTGATATCTTTGCCTGATCAGCAAGATATCAGGTTTATGCCAAAATTCTTTTCCTTTCCAAATTCATTGGATATTGCAACTCTGTTCATACTTTACATGACAGGGGTTTTCAGGAAACGTATGAGAAATATATATATATGGATATATATATATATATATCAGAAATTAATGAAGTATCTCGTAACTTCATTTCATTCAATAATATTTCAAAGATTGAATCTATTCAAGTCTTATCTTGTGGTCTCATCTATGGGATGACCTTTTTGAAACCTATAATACTTTGAACAGTGGTAGTTCAAGTAGATTTATATAATGGTATAAGTATAGTGAAGTATTTGGTAACTTCATCTTCTTTAAGCTTATATCCAGTAAGTAATTACCTTACACCTGATGAAGGTTTCTAGTAAGTTATCTATTTAGATACTTGCATTATTGATTGCACTATATATTATCTTGCGAGCTGTAATGCTCACTCTTGCTTCATTTCTTCATCACACAACAACAGTTAGGAAAGATGGTCAGGCTCAAGCAGACCCAGCGCAAGAGCGTGAGAAGCGCCCCGCGCCTTCCCGTTAAGATCGTAGCTGCTATAGCTGCAGAGGTAGATCTATCTGTAGATCAGGCATTATATTTTGGGGATCAATTATGTATAATTATAACTTGTTGCAGATAATGGCAATTAACTGTAAACTTATCAAGTAATCATTTTGGGTTGTAATAACTTTTAAATTGTGGATTCAAGGACTTGTACTTATTTCAATTTCATCTCTGAGACTATAACGTGTTGTGGTGTGTGTTGTTGTGGGGTCACAGCATGAGGTTATTTATTTTCAATTAAGTTAAGTGGTATTTATGGAAAGGAAGACCGTGACGACCCGGATTCTCGACCCCGGATCTGGGGGTGTTACAGAAATGGTATCAGAGCGTAATGTTATAAACCTCAGAGATGATGCGACGATATAATAATAAACTCACAAAGGTAATAAGAACTCTTGCCAAGTTCATGGTCGGACTACTTAAAGTAGCGCTGACAGTTAAAACCCTAACGGGAACCCTTATAAGTATCATGATAGTAACTTAGCTCGTTTAATGTGTAGGCGCCTGAGATAGAGGACCCAGAGATGTTCGAGCGTGAGCATGATGAGGGACTGCTAGATGCCGAGGATCAGGAGGAGATGGAGGAGGAGGACCCCTCAGAGGAGTCAGAGACAGAGGTTGTTGCGATATCAGATGAGGAGGACCCGGATGAGGTTCCAGGAGCAACGTTATAATCATAACCTATTCCAGATATTTGATTAACAACTTGCTTACTGTAGAACTCTTTAGCCTTCGAACAAGAATTGAAGTAGGCTCTAACCTTAGTCTCAAGACCGGTGATCTTGTCTTTGAGAATAGTTTCGAGTTTTCTATAACAGTCAACTCTATTCTCTAGAAAAGATACTTGTTCTTTTAATTTGTCTTGATTAATGTGCACAAGTCTTAATTCATTGACCTCTTTCTCAAGGTCTTTGATCTGTAAACTTAACAGTTCATTATCACGACGTGCATTATCTAAGTTACCTCCTAGATGATAAACTAATTCAGCATCAGTATATTTTACCTCTTTTCTTGATGATGAAGCTTTTCCATCAATAGCCATAAGAGCAAGATTTCCTTCTTCTTCATCTTCACTATCAGTATCATCCTAGCTTCTTCCCTTTTCCAGATAAGCCCTTTCAGAGTTACTCTTCTGATTTGAATCATAAGAGTTCTTCCTTACTTGCTTTGGCTTCCTACATTCTATGGCAAAGTGTCCGAACTCATTGTAGTTATAGCATCTAATGGTGCTCCGATCAACCATCCCTGTTTTGTATCCACCATTGCTGGTGTTAGAGGATGAAGATCCACCTTTCTGAAATCTGTTGTAGTTGGACTTGTACTTAAACTTGGGATTCCTCTTGAATCTGACATTGGAGAATCTCTTGACAATTTGGGTCATTGACTCATCTTCCAATTGCTCCAGCTCTTCCAAGAAATAAAAATCATCACTGGATTGATTTGTAGTAGGAGGATCATATTCTGCTACTAACACATTTTCCTCAGCCTTGGAAAACTGTACCATTCTCTCTAACTATTGAGATTGTTGTTGTTGTTGACCTTCAGCTACAAGAGCAGTAGATGTGCTGACCATTCTATCTTTCCCGTAGACTTCCTTTTGCTGAATCTGCTCCAACTCATAGGTTTTTAACACACCATAGAGTCTATCCAAAGAAATCTCGCTCAGATCTCTAGCTTCTCTAATGGTAGTGATTCTATGTTCAAGATGAGTTGGCAGTGTTAAAAAGAACTTTTTGTTGACCTCCCTAATTGAATAATATTTTCTATTTATGTTCAGGTTGTTGATCAATGCATTGTACCTCTCAAACACTTCAGAAATTCCTTCTCCTGGATTTGATTTGAAATGTTCATACTCAGAGGTTAGGATCTCCAACTTGTTCTCCCTAACTTCCTATGTGCCTTCATTAATCACCTCAATAGTTTCCCACATGTGTTTAGAATTTTTACAGTTCATCACATGTCCGTTCCTCAAGGGATCAAGGGAATCAATTAATATTAATTGAAGGCTGGCATCCAAGGAGGCTTCTTCCTTCTCAGCAGGAGTAAAATCTTCAGGCTCTTTTGGATAGGTTCTAGCTTTGGTAATCACAACATCATCTACTATCACCTCTGGTTCAATAACCATCGGAGTTTTTATACCCTTCTTTAACAAGTTCAGATATTTGGGATTTGCAACTTGTAAAAACAAGAGCATCTTCTTCTTCCACATAATATAATTCTTTTTATCAAATAGTGGAATTTTAACGGTTCCAACTTTTTGTGAAGTCATTATGAATTTTTGAATAAATAAAAATTCAAGGAGTTGAAAAATCACAAAAGTCTAGGATCTTGATTTGTTCGTTAATCAGAAGGCTCGGATACCAATTGTTAGGTCCCACTGTGTTTGTAGAAGGGGGGTTGAATACAAACAGTACCGAATAATCGAATAAATGCGGAATAAAAATGTGAAACAAAATTTAAGCTAAATAAGAATATTATTAAACTTAAAAGGTGTTACAAGTATCGATTACAAGGAAATAATCTCAAATTAATTATCACAAATTTAGAATAAATTCGACATGAACTTTTTCTATTTTTGCAATAATTAGAATCAAATGTTAAACGCGATTTGAGATTAAGTTCTAGGGATTTTGATCCGCTAGATTGTTACACAGAACAAGATAAAGATTTCTAGTGGTTTGGATTTAACTTTACAAACTAGAAATTTGATCTTGAAGTAGCAGAGAAGATGAAATATTTGTTTTGCTTCTTTTTCTTTTTGTTCTCGGGTTCTGTTGTGTTGGATAATTTGTTGAATGGTTGCTTCTTCCTTTTTAATCAAACAACCGAATAGAAAAGAGCTGGCATGACAATCCAATTAGCTCAGCAAGACAATCCCAACAGTTGGTAGAACTTTCGGTAGGACTATCAAATGAACTAGCAAGACTTTCGGTATGACTATCAAAATGAACTGGCAAGACAATCCTCCTTCAGTAGAACTTTCAGCAAGACTATCAAATGAATTGGCATGACTTTCGGTATGACTATTGATTGGCATACAGATTGTCATATTAGTACAAAAGATTGTCTTGCTGAATTTAAATGAATTTTAATCCAATTTAAATTCTGAAAATCCTTAATATTAATTCTGAATTAATTAATCAATTAATTCAATTAATAAATAAATTAATCTTTGCAGATATAATTTATTTTCTTAATTAAATTATATGACTTAATTAATTAATAGAGAATTAATACTAATCCTGAGCAGCAACCATTCTTCTGAATATCTTCTGAAAATCACTGAGAATTATGAATCAATTCCACCACTTCAATGTTGACACTCGATGTACTGTCTGGTTCATGAGTGACTAACTTCCGTGACGTTTCTTCATGTCTTGACTTTGATACTTTGATTTTTTTTCAGATTAATCCTTATAATTAATTGATACACTGACGAGATCTCTGTCACTTGATTAAATCCACGATCTTGATTTATATCACTGAGGCTTGATCAATTTCTTGAACTTCTTCCAGTGAATTAACTCCTCAAGTCTGTAGATGAACCTTGTTTTCTGAATCCTCTGACAGATGTTACTTTGAGAGATCTCTCTGACGGTAGATCCGCTATTTACTTATTAATTCTTATTTGAGTTGAGTTAAATCCTCGAATATACAAATAGGCTATGACATATGACTTACACAAGAGTTAATGAGCACGAGAAATAAACAATAATTACTGTGCACATGCAGTATGACTATTTTTATCTTACCCATTATATTCTGACTTAAATATGACTATTTCAGATTAAACCACAAATAAGTCAAGTAAAGAATAATGCCACGTAAGCATCAAAGATTCCATCAGGATTTAATATCATAACTTAACTTATATCAGATTTTAACAGTCATCAGAACATGGCTTCTGAACTCAAAAAGTGAATATCTTTTTATGTGATTCTTCATACAAATACTGACTTGTTTTCTTCAGAATTTAATCATCAGAACTTCCATCAGAACTTATCCTCGGAATTTATGCAAATGACACGTAACTGTTTATCTGAAACAACTTGATCACCACAGTAATTTTCATCATTCATATGGAGTGAGAGTGTGTGCATTTAGCAGAATATCAGATAAAGATTAAAGTCTGATAAACTTCAGTACATCTTAGAAATAAGGCATAACTGAGAAAAGTACTCAAAATATGTCATCAATCATGAAATCTACTATAGAACAAATTGATGCAAGAGTCCACCTCAACTGTTTGTGCTCATTTTATGCATCTTTTATAATTCCTATTTATAGTGGCTTCTCAGTGTAAGTGAGTCACGACTGCTTATCAGAATTTATGTTATTGTCAAAGTATTTCTCCAGTAATCAGAGAATGTGAAAAGTCACCAAGAAAAATTTATTTGCTTTTCTAATGCATATTACTTAATACAAGCAATGCACTTGGGTCTTCCTTTCACATATTTACTCTAGATCTCAAAGGAGTACCTGACTTTAATTTTCTTTTCTTTTCTTCAAATAAGTGAGGCTTATCAAGCATGTAGTTCATCCTTAAGATTTACTGACATCAGAATTTTGACAGATGAGAAGCAAGAATCTAGTTTGTGACTTAGTAATAAGATACACAAAGTAAAGTTGACTAAGCTCTAAATCAGAATTTGCTTGTATTTAATATATTAACAATTTAAGTACATATCACATAGAATTAATACAATCTGTAAACACTGATCATAAAGTCTGATGCATGAGAACAAAAACTAAGCAGATGTTGAGAAAGAACCTGAAACCATTCCAAGTTCATTTACCAATCTTATAAAAGTAGCTTCACATAGTGGTTTTGTGAAGATTTCTGCTAGTTGTTGATCTGTTGGAACAAAATGAAATTCCACTGTACCTTCATCCACATATTCCCTTATGAAATGGTACCTAATGCTGATGTGCTTTGTCATTGAGTGTTGAACTGGATTACCTGTCATGGCAAATTTCACTTTGATTATCACAGTAAATAGTGATTTTAGAAAATTCTAACCCATAATCCAGTAATGGATTCTTCATCCAAAGAATCTGTGCACAACAGCTTCCTGCAGCAATATATTCTGCTTCTGCAGTTGATGTGGAAATTGACTTCTGTTTCTTGCTAAACCAATAAACCAATCTGCCTCCAAGAAATTGGTAGCTTCCACTAGTGCTTTTCCTGTCTATTTTGCATCCTGCAAAATCTGCATCTGAGTAACCTATTAGCTTAAAATCTGATTCCCTAGGATACCACAATCCTAGATCAGCTGTACCCTTGAGGTACTTGAAAATTCTTTTCACAACTTTTAAGTGAGGTTCTCTTGGATCAACCTGAAATCTTGCACAAAGACAGGTAGCATACATGATATCTGGTCTACTTGTAGTTAAATAGAGTAAAGAGCCAATCATGCCTCTATAGTTAGTAATATCTACTGATGAACCAGTATCTTTATCTAACTTGGTTGCAGTGGCCATTGAAGTTGAAGCAGTAGAACTGTCTTGCATTTCAAATTTCTTGAGTAGATTTCTGGTGTTCTTGGATTGACTGATAAAAGTACCATCTTCAGTTTGTTTGACTTGAAGTCCAGAAAATAACTCAACTCTCCATCATACTTATCTGATATCTTGATTGCATTAGCTTAGAAATCTTTCACAAAGCTTTGTATTTGTAGAACCAAAAATGATATCATCAACATATATCTGTACCAGAAGTAAGTCCTTTCCATGGTTGAGGTAAAATAAAGTCTTGTCAATTGTACCTCTTTTAAACCCACTTTCTAGAAGAAATTGAGCTAAGGTCTCATACCATGCTCTTGGAGCTTGCTTAAGGCCATAAAGTGTTTTATCAAGCCTGTAGACATGATTGGGAAATTTTGGATCTACAAAGCCTGGAGGTTGTTCAACATATACCTCTTCCTCCAATTCTCCATTGAGAAAAGCACTTTTCACATCCATTTGAAAGACTTTGAATATTTTGTGAGCAACATAAGCCAAAAAGATTCTTATGGCTTCCAATCTAGCAACTGGTGCAAATGTTTCATCATAATCAATTCCCTCTTGTTGAGAGTATCCTTTTACAACCAGCCTCGCTTTTTTTCTTGTAATTATGCCATCACTGTCAGTTTTGTTTCTAAACACCCCATTTTGTACCAACAACTGATTTGTTCTTTGGTCTTGGCACTAGGGTCCAGACTTTATTTCTTTCAAATTCATTTAACTCTTCCTGCATTGCTTGCACCCAATCAGCTTCTCGAAGAGTTTCTTCCACTTTCTTTGGTTTAGTCTGAGATAGAAAAGAATGATAGAGACATTCATTGTTGTTGTTGTTCTAGTTCTGACACCTGCCTCCAGGATCTCCAATAATCAAGTCAGGTGTGTGTGCTTTAGTCCACTTCCTTGCAGATGGAAGTTGATCTCTAGAACTGGATCCTCCCCCGTGATCCATATTGTCTCCATCAGCATTTTCTGATGCTCCCCCTGTAGTTATGATCTCTTATACTTCACAATTTGAGTTTAATTTCTCAGGAGTTGAAGAATCAGAGTTTCCAGAATTATCAAAACTTGGCTCATTAGAACTTGAAGAGCCAGTGACAGGTTCTGATGCTTCTTGAGAATCTTGCATTGTGGTAGGATCTATAGCTTGCTCCCCCTGGACAGGTGCATTTTCCCTTGGAGTAGTTACCACAGCTTCAATGACATCAGAATTTAGCCCGTCATAACTTACAGGATCAGAATTTAAATCTTCATTTTCAAATCTCAGCTGATCATGATCATTGAAATCTTCAAGTCCAGTAATCTTCTTATCATCAAAAGACACATTGATAGATTCCATGACAACCCTTGTTCTTAAATTGTAGACTCTGAAGGCTTTTGTGGAAAGTGGATATCCAACAAAAATTCCTTCATCAGCTTTTAGATCAAATTTTGACAGCTGTTCAGGATGAGTCTTAAGAACAAAACACTTGCATCTAAATACATGAAAATACTTCAGATTTGGCTTCTTTTTCTTCACCATCTCATATGGTGTGTTTCCATGCTTGTTGATGAGTGTAGCATTCTGTGTAAAACAAGCAGTCTGCACAGCTTCAGCCCAAAAGTAGGTTGGTAGCTTTGCTTCATCAAGCATAGTTCGTGCAGCTTCAATGAGAGTTCTATTTTTCCTTTCTACAACTCCATTTTGCTGTGGAGTTCCTGGTGCAGAAAATTCCTGCTTGATTCCAGTTACTTTGCAGAACTCTTCCATGATTGAATTCTTGAACTCAGTGCCATTATCACTTCTAATTATCTTCACAGAGTCTTTGATCAATTTATCCAGCTGTCTGACATGATCAATTAAAGTAGATGCAGTTTCACTCTTCTTGTGCAAGAAATACACCCAAGTGTATCTTGTGAACTCATCCACTATAACCATAGCATATTTCTTCTTTGCAATAGACATGACATTGACTTCACCAAATAGATCAACATGCAGTAGGTGATAAGGCTCAAGAATTGATGATTCAGTTTTGCTCTTGAATGAAGAGTTTTCTTTGTTTTGCCTTTTGACATTAATCACAAAGGCCATCAGGAGCAAATACTGATTTTGGCAGTCCTCTCAGAAGATCTTTCTTACAAGCTCATTTATATTGTTGAAATTTAAATGAGAGAGTTTCTTGTGCCAATCCCAACTTTCTTCAATTGATGCTCTGCTCAACAGATAGATTGCAGAACCATCAAAACTTGTTGAAAGTCTGGCTTCATAAATGTTACCCATGCTTGTAACCTTTCAGAACAACTTTTCCTGTAGAATTGCTTTAACTTCACAATGTTCTTCAAAGAAATCACATGATAACCTCTGTCACAGATTTGACTTATACTCAGCAGATGTGTTTAAGCCATGAGACAAGAGCTACTGTTCATGATGACATTCCCAAGATTGATTTTTCCATATCCCAGAGTTTTTCCCATGTTGCCATCTCCATAAGAAACTCCTAGGCTAACCTTCTCCACAAAGTCTGATAACAGGGCTTTATTTCCTGTCATATATCCTGAACATCCACTGTCTAGAATTAGGAGTTTTTCCTGTTGCCCTGCAATCACAAAGGACCCTAATGATTAGTTTTAAGGACCCAGACTGCTTGGATCCTTTGGCCTTATTAAGTTTGTTAGCATATGCAGCGGATTTAACTTCAGAGTTTATGCTAACATTTTTTCTTATCGATTTTACAGTATCAAGACTTTGCATCAGAACTTACACTAGAAGGGGAATAATGCTAACTTTCTTTAAAGAAGGTTTTATTTGATAATAATCATAGTACAAACTATGATATTCCTTACAAGTATAAATGGAATGTCATAAACTACCACAATGAAAATGGATTTTGTGGCTTAAATCTAACAGACTGAATCTTAACTCCTGAATTAGGAGATAAAGAGTTTATATTCTTATTCTTCCTGCAAAAAGAAGCAAGATGGTTAGAGTTTCCACAATTATAACATTTCTTTCTATGAGCATTAGGAACAGGCATAATATTACTGCTTC
>NW_027421777.1:0-35807 GCF_009905375.1 Apium graveolens
ATTTTTGTTATCTAAGTATGTTGAAAAAATGTATTCGCTTAAATTTCTATGCCTAATTTTGATGTTAGGTAGCATTACATCACTAGAATCCATCTATACTTTCCACCCATAACAAGAAGTAGGCAAGTGGTTGAGATCTTTCATTCTCTCAAAGAGGATGAGACGGTGTGTTTAACAATTAAAATAAGATGTGAGTGGGTAAAAATATTTGGACTAATTTAAAGTATTATTAAAGATCCGACATAACTTTGACCCAAACCCAATTTTAAAACGATTATAGGCGTATCACTGAAAGCCTAATTAATAAAAAAAACACTTATATTACTATGCAACAACCTAGATTTAAATGCTCAATAATAAAATTAGTTTTCAACGATCCTACTTAATGTAGAGAAATATCAATAACGATAAAAGTCATATTTTCTTTGTCCCAAACTAAGTGTGCATTCGATATTTTACCCATAGTTTATGATAAGAAAAGAGTGACTTCTACATATTATTTCTTCGATTTCTATTTTCTGAAAACAAAATTAAATGTTATATGGTTTTGCCAAATAATTTTTTTTAATTCACGAAAAAAATAGTTTAACATAATTTTTCTTTACATTTTAAACTACCTCCACATAGTCAAAGAAACACCGATAACTATCCATATAAAATTGTTTTAAAGTTTGGTTGCTTAAATTTTAAAATAAAAAAGATAATTATAACTTAAAACTGTAGCTTGATATTGATTAATTTCCACGAAGTAGAGACTCGCTCATCCTATATAGGTTCACTTTGCTTCAAAATTTTAGTAGGTATCATCAAATAATGAATGATGTAAGACAAAGTACTTAGAAATTTAAACTGGTTAAACCATGAAATTTTAAGCATGTAGATGGCAGATTGTTAAATAACATTCATAAAATTGAAAATGATGATAAAAAATAAGAACTGTCTCAATTTATTATAATATATGAATCAAACAACCTCATACAATATTGATAAAACTATTCTAATCTTCGCGATTCTTTCAGTTTCATCATCCGTGCCTTGCATTTTCTCGTTCTTGTGATTTTATAGCATATATTTCCCATTTTTCTGTAACATTTGAACATTAGTCAAATATCAGCGGGTAAGCAACAAGAATTCTAATAAGCTAGAGTAACATGTTTAAAGTTACAAACTTTATATAATTGAGACAACATAAAACATAAATTATAATTTAAAGACTATAGAAAGAGAAATAGGTATACGTACTTGTGCATAGAAAAGGACAATGTATAAAACATTCATACATACACCTCGGATTTCCTCCACACAATACAACACATTTTTGGCAACATTCGTCACCTAAAACCTTAACATTTCCTTGAAACATTAATATTAGCAACACAAATAGCACCTCAAAATGAGACTTAAAACTATTTTTCACCATTTTTCCTCGTAATCAAGAGTTTATACTCTCGGTTAATATTAATGGGATAGATTGAGATCTACACGGCCTTATTTATGCTGTTTAGATAAATTAAAATATTAATTACAATGGTCTCAAATTAGATAAATAAAAATCTCCAGAATATCATGTGTCATATATTCATTAGTTGCATGTGGACCCACAGATATTCACGCTTATATCACCAATAAAAATATTTTCATGACCATATCAAATATTATTTTCTTGACAAAAAATCTAATGTGAATATCAGGAGAATATCTAATTAAGTTATCAAAAAATATCTTAAATATTGTAAAAATCTTATTTATTTAAGATCGAAATCTTGACTATATCTAGAAAAAACAAGTAAAGTAATCAACCGAATCAAATTCGTTGGGAAATCTTGCATTTAATTTTCTCAGGAACATCCATTTTCATTTTTGTAGTTAACTAATAGTATATATGTTAGAAAATTAGGATTTTAGAACTTAATTTAATTATTTTCTTGAAGTTAATCCTAAAATCTAATGATTGGAAATTGTTCAATGATATTTGAACTTAAATTTTCATGTATGGTTTTAAGAATTTTCTTAATGAAATCCATAAGAAATGAGAGTTGAAAGTAGCTTGGAAAAGCTTGAAAAAATTTGTGAATGTTTGTCCCATTGAAATAAATAAAGGAGGTTGTGTGCTTTATATGGTATTACCCACATGAGTAGTATACAACTACTAAGGTGTGTGATGGTCCATTGTGTTGTTGTGTGCTTCACGCGCGCACACACACACACGCCCCGCCCCGCCACGCCACGCACCGCACCGGACCGGACCGGGGCGGGTCGAAGGGCGATTTGGGCGAATGTCTCGGCGTCTCGCGTACGCGAGGCGACACGCACCGCACCGGACCGGGGCGGGTCGAAGGGCGATTTGGGCGAATGTCTCGGCGTCTCGCGTATGCGAGGCGACCTGGGCGAGGATTTTTTATTTGAGAATTAATTTTAATTCAATTTATTTATCAGTGATTGGATTATTATAAATTGTTGGGCTGGGTTTGATACTGAAAGTCACTTTGTTAGTGGGCTTAGTCTAAATACCTTGAACCTGGACTAATATAATCTGATCTGTAACTGATGAATAAAATCAGAACTTAAGTTCTGATATGATATCTCAGAACTTAACTTAAGTTCTGATATCAGATCAGAAATTAACTTAAGTTCTGATAATAATGTGGGCTTTAATGGGTGTTAATGTGAAAAGCTGTTACAAGTAATTTAAATTCAAAATCTGATCAGTTTTGATTTTTTATTAATGAAGCAGTTTAATTCAGACATTAAGTGTGTGGACAGTTTCATTTTCTCCTCTCCTATAAATAGAGGTTAAAGTGAATGTATTAGATACACTACATTCTCTTCTCTTCTCTTCAACCTCTCTGCATTTCTCTCCCAAAAGTCCTGAAGTGCTGATATTTTCCGGCGACTGAGGTGCTGGTCGAAGTGGAGCTTTTGTTGCTGCTGTTAACATAAACTCCGAGCTGTTTTATCCTGGTGGAGATATTGTGCGCATCCCAAACGCAGCAGGTAGGGGCAATATTCTCTTCAAGAGCAGCCAGGACTTCGAGCAAGGCCTGGTGACTCAGCTGTGATCATTTTCTTGGCATTTTGTATCTGTGAACCTTTATTTCAGTCACTGTTAAAAGCTATGGTTTCGGGTACATCTTTCTTTCTCTCTTCGTTATTTCAGTTACTGATTTTGTTTACCTGCATGTTTTGTTTTGTTAACTGTGGTCTTGGCCTAAACTTGCTAAATTCTTTATACACTTGCTTCTATGTTGCTATATTTGTTAGTGAGATTTCCAACATTCTTGAAGAGAATATTAGTTATATAGAATTTAGCATAATGGTTAACGAAAGTGAGGTTATCGTTGGTGGTGGTAGCAGTTCGGGTGCAACTGCTGGGGCCATTGATTGGACCACCTATAGTTTCCCACAAGCTGTTGAACTAACCGGTTTACCGGAGAAATTCAACGGTGGCATTGGCTTTTCTCGCTGGCAGAAAAGGATGAAGTTGTGGCTGACTATAAAGGGTCTGTGGCCGGTTGTGGAATATGAGAAACCAGTAGTGGATCAAGAGAAGGCTGACACAGTTAAGGCTTTTGCGAAGTGGGCTGAGAAGGATGGAGTGGCTAGGGTGGCCATTCTGGCGGCACTAACAAACACTTTGTTTGATGTCTATTCTTCTGATGCCTACTCTGCAAAACTCTTATGGGAGAAGCTGGACCAGACACATAATACTGACTCACAAGGTCTAGAAAAGTATTCTGTGGCAAGGTTCCTCGAGTTCAAGCTGGTGGACAGTAAGTCTATGACTGAGCAGGTGCATGAGTTCGAGATGATAGTGCATGCTTTGAAGGAGTCTGGAATGAATCTCCCGGAGAAGTTCAAGGTGATGAGTGTGATTGAAAAACTCCCGAAGTCTTGGGAAGAGTTCTCTCTCTCCCTGAAAAGACAGAAAGGAGAGATCACCTGGACCAACCTTATGCTGGACATCTCGGTGCAAGAACAACACAAGTCCAAACAGGGACATGTGATGCCAACTGAACACGGTACCTCGAAGGTAAACAACAACTGTAGGACAAAAGAGGAAGGCTTTTGCTAAGAAAGCTAATAGTAATAAACCTAAGAGTGACAAGGACAAGGCCAAGAAACCCAAGGCAAACAAACCATGCTGGTCTTGTGGGCAGGTTGGGCACTGGAGTAAGGACTGCCCTACGAAGAAAGCGAAGAAAACCGAGGTAGCGCAAGCGAATGTTGTGCTTGGAACCGCAAGTGGGCCTGTAGTGAACATGGTTGTTGGTGAGGCTACGGCTTCTGAAACCGACGTTGACCGGTATGTATCCTACAACCCTGTAATATTTTCTACCTATCTGTCAAATGAATGGTTGATAGATACTGGAGCTAATGTACATATTTGTGCTGATATTAGTTTATTTGTATCTTATCAACAGAGTCATAGCCTGACTGTGAAGATGGGGAATGCTAGTGTTGCTCAAGTACATGGAGTTGGAAACGTGGATCTGAAGTTCCCTTCAGGACGTATTCTATCTCTGACGAGAGTGCATCATGTTCCCAACATGCGTAGAAATATAATAAGTGGAAGCTGTTTAGTTTCTAGTGGTTTTGAAATTTCGTTCAAGTGTAATAAAGTAGTCCTTATTCACACTGGTACATTCTTTGGCAAGGGTTACTTGTCAAATGGTTTATTTGTTATTAATGCGGATCCCGTTTTGGGAAATTTGAATTATAATGTTATTCCTACTGTTAACTGTATTGAATCCTCAAATATTTGGCATGCTAGACTAGGTCATTTAAACTTTGGTGCTCTTAAGAACATGATGAACTTAGAGTTGATTCCAAAATATACCATAGAAAAGAATTCTAAATGTCAAGTATGTGTGTCTGCTAAACAGATAAGGAAACCTTTTCATAACGTTGTTAGGGATTCAGACTTGTTAGATTTAGTACACATGATATTTGTGAATTTGGTGGTGTGTTGACCAAGGACCAGTTTAGATACTTCATTACTTTTATAGATGATAGTAGTAGATACTGTTATGTTTATTTACTTAGACATAAGGATGAAGCACTTAGTAAATTCATTATATATAAAACTGAAGTAGAAAAACAAACTAGTAAGTTACTTAAAAGGTTGAGATCTGATAGAGGTGGTGAGTATACGAGTAATGCTTTTAATGAATTTTGTGCAAACAATGGTATAGTTCATGAAGTTACTCCACCATACACACCTGAGTCTAATGGGGTTGCTGAGCGAAAGAACAGAACATTTAAAGATATGATTAATAGTATGCTTATTAACTCTGGGTTGCCTAAATACATGTGGGGAGAGGCTCTAAATACGGCTTGCCATATTTTGAATAGAGTCCCTCTGAAACACATGGATAAAACACCCTTGGAGTTATGGAAAGGCAGGATGACTAGTCTTAAGTATCTTCGTGTGTGGGGGTGCCTTGCTAAGGTGCTTGTTCCTGAACACAAGAGAAAGAAACTAGGTCCAAAGACTGTTGACTGTATCTTTCTGGGCTATCTTGAAACACTACAGCTATGAGATTTTTAGTGTTAAAATCTGACATAGATGGTATATGGCAAACACGATAGTTGAATTTCGAGATGCGACATTCTTTGAGGATGTCTACCCTATGAAGACTGGAATACCTGAAACGACTTCTGAGGAAGATCCTACTCACACATCAAGTTCTATTCCTGATCATGTGGAAAAGATGACAAATGTGGGGGCGGAACTAGTAGTAGCTCTAGTCCTAAGGAACTAGAGGAACCAAGGAGAAGTAAGCGTGCAAAGGTAGTCAAGGATTTTGGAGGTGATTTCATCACTTACAATATCGAGGACGAACCTTTAACTTTCCGGCAAGCTATGGATTCTTCTGAGTCAAGGCACTGGAAGGGCCCTGTCAAGAGTGAAATTGACTCTATTGTTTCTAGTGGAACATGGGAGTTGGTTGATCTCCCTCCTGGGTGTTCTACTATTGGGTGCAAATGGGTCTTTAAAAGGAAGTTGAACCCTGACGGCTCAATAGATAAGTACAAAGCTAGACTGGTAGCTAAGGGTTTTAAGCAAAAGGAATGAATTGATTATTTTGATACATACTCTCCGGTTGCAAGAATGGTAACAATCCGAATGCTTATAGCATTGGCTTCAGTCCATGGTCTTATCATCCATCAGATGGATGTAAAGACGGCTTTTCTTCATGGTGAACTTGAAGAAGAGATTTATATGGATCAGCCTGATGGATTTGTTGCATCAGGCAATGAAAGGAAAGTATGTAAGTTGATCAAGTCCATCTATGGCTTGAAACAAGCTCCCAGAGATTGGCATAAAAAGTTTGATGAAACTATATTGCCTTTCAGTTATAAGATTAATGAAAGTGATAAGTGTGTCTACACTAAAGTTAAAGGTAATGAGTGTGTTATTTTGTGCCTATATGTGGATGACATTTTATTGTTTGGAACCAATATTGAGATTATTAACGAGACTAAAGAATTCTTGAAAAGGCATTTTGAAATGAAGGATATGGGTGAGGCAAGTGTGATTCTTGGAATCAAACTGATTCAGTCCACTGAAGGAATAACCTTGACTCAATCTCATTATATAGAGAAATCTATACTTGAGAAATATGGTTATTAACAGTGTAGAATCGCTAGTACACCTTATGATTCGAAAGTTTCCCTTATCAAGAATACTTCAGGAGTGCCTGTGTCTCAGTTAAGGTATTCTCAGATTATTGGGAGCTTGCAGTATCTTGCTAACTGTACTAGACCAGATATTTCATATTCTGTGTCTAAATTGGCTAGATATACAAGCTGTCCAAATAGAACTCATTGGGATGCTCTTGATAGAGTACTTAGATATCTAAAAGGCACAATGTACCTTAGTTTACACTACAGGAGATTTCCTGGTGTGCTTGAAGGGTACAGTGATGCAAGTTGGATAGCTAAGAAGTCTGGTTCCAATGGAGTGACTGGATACGTGTTCACCTTGGCTGGTGGAGCAATATCCTGGAAGTCAAGCAGACAGACTATAGTTACTCGATCTACTTTTGAGGCTGAGTTGTGTGCACTTGATGCCACAGGGACGGAGGCTGAATGGTTACACGGACTTATGTCTGCAATACCTGTAGTAAGCAGACCGCTTCCTGCTATTGCTATTCACTGTGATAGTCGAACAACTATCGACAAGATTAACAGTAAAAAGCATAATGCTAAAACTAAGAGACACATCCAAGTTAGACTCAAGTCTATAAGGGGTTTAGTGACTGATAGGATCATAGCTATAGAGTTCATAGGAACTCAGAATAATATAGCTGATCCTCTTACTAAAGGACTAGAACCTGCAGTGGTCCTTAAGTCAAGGTTGGGGATGGGACTGTCAACCCATCATAATTCATCAACAGTGGGAACCCAATACACATGAGAGGAGATCCCTCGAAGTGTATTCAATGGGTAATAACAAGCTGTAAGGATGAATTGGAAGTACCTTTGCTACATAGTTGATACTATAGTATCTGAGTCTATCCCCTGTAAACCTAGAAGGTACTGACACTGCCAGAAAAGCAAGAGTGTTAAAACTCTGAATGGGATCAAGTCATTTGACGAGATAGAGGCAGTATATCTCTGGAGATGCCCAGCTAAGCGAATGTAATTGTGTGGTCAATTAGAGGATAGGGTTAATCCTTGAAGCATTCGACGAACAGGATCGAGACATGACCATTAATGTCTCAAAGCCGTAGATTGGCACCATAACCTTTGACTTGTCGTCGTCTATGGAATATGGTTATACTAAACGGATTAAGATTCAAGGTGAAACATTCCATCTGAGTCCGATAGCCATTGAAGTAGAGGAATTAGGAGGGTTCAAACCCGGAAGGGTACCGACTCTGAAAAACAAGTCATGATGGGAAATTGATCGCATTTCTGTATGGATTTGTGGGGGATTGTTAGAAAATTAGGATTTTAGAGCTTAATTTAATTATGTTCTTGAAGTTAATCCTAAAATCTAATGATTGGAAATTGTTCAATGATATTTGAACTTAAATTTTCATGTATGGTTTTAAGAATTTTCTTAATGAAATCCATAAGAAATGAGAGTTGAAAGTAGCTTGGAAAAGCTTGAAAAAATTTGAGAATGTTTGTCCCACATTGAAATAAATAAAGGAGGTTGTGTGCTTTATATGGTATTACCCACATGAGTAGTATACAACTACTAAGGTGTGTGATGGTCCATTGTGTTGTTGTGTGCTTCACGCGCACACACACACACACGCGCGTCCCGCCCCGCCACGCCACGCACCGCACCGCACCGGACCGGACCGGACCGACCGGGGGGTCGAAGGGCGATTTGGGCGAATGTCTCGGCGTCTCGCGTACGCGAGGCGACCTGGGCGAGGATTTTATTTATTTGAGAATTAATTTTAATTCGAATTTATTTATCAGTGATTGGATTATTATAAATTGTTGGGCTGGGTTTGATACTGAAAGTCACTTTGTTAGTGGGCTTAGTCTAAATACCTTGAACCTGGACTAATATAATCTGATCTGTAACTGATGAATAAAATCAGACTTAAGTTCTGATATGATATCTCAGAACTTAACTTAAGTTCTGATATCAGATCAGAAATTAACTTAAGTTCTGATATCAGATCAGAAATTAACTTAAGTTCTGATAATAATGTGGGCTTTAATGGGTGTTAATGTGAAAAGCTGTTACAAGTAATTTAAATTCAAAATCTGATCATTTTGATTTTTTATTAATGAAGCAGTTTAATTCAGACATTAAGTGTGTGGACAGTTTCATTTTCTCCTCTCCTATAAATAGAGGTTAAAGTGAATGTATTAGATATACTACATTCTCTTCTCTTCTCTTCAACCTCTCTGCATTTCTCTCCCAAAAGTCCTGAAGTGCTGATATTTTCCGGCGACTGAGGTGCTGGTCGAAGTGGAGCTTTTGTTGCTGCTGTTAACATAAACTCCGAGCTGTTTTATCCTGGTGGAGATATTGTGCGCATCCCAAACGCAGCAGGTAGGGGCAATATTCTCTTCAAGAGCAGCCAGGACTTCGAGCAAGGCCTGGTGACTCAGCTGTGATCATTTTCTTGGCATTTTGTATCTATGAACCTTTATTTCAGTCACTGTTAAAAGCTATGGTTTCGGGTACATCTTTCTTTCTCTCTTCATTATTTCAGTTACTGATTTTGTTTACCTGCATGTTTTGTTTTGTTAACTGTGGTCTTGGCCTAAACTTGCTAAATTCTTTATACACTTGCTTCTATGTTGCTATATTTGTTAGTGAGATTTCCAACAATATATTGGATTTGAAATATATTAAAACTTAAAACAAATTTGGAACTATAATATCCTAATTTAAATAATTTTGTCAAATAGTTTATTAAAATAAATATGATAATATTATTTGTAATAAGTTTATTGCAACAAATTAATTCGTTGTTCATATCTTAATGTAGTTAATTTTTTTTATGTCAAACATATGGACATGGTTTTAAAGTATCTCACAGAGAAGTGTTACAAGAACCTTATCAGTTGATGGGCAAATCTTTCAACCGCTATCCCTTAAGATGGCTAGTCGTTGAAAGATATAGTTTGTCTTAACATAATTATGTAATATGATTTTCTTATCATCAGGATTTAGGTTTAATTCCTAACAATCTCCCCCAATTTATGACTGATAGGATAACAACAATAAATTAAAGCCTCGATGATAACATAACACATTCTGACTTGTGGACATTAAAAATGCATAATTGTATTATGTTAAACTGTTGATAAATGGAGTGTACAAGGAAATAGGTTTGAGGTAAAGAAGTTATTCTGAAAGTAGCTCCTTCAGACAAGGCAGATGAGAAAATAGTTTCTTTCAGATTGCCTTGCTATTTGATACACCAATCTATCTTTTTTAGAATGATAAGAAAGATCCCTTCACCCCTCACCTTAACATTTAGCTTCTTTAACAGAAATACTGGATCTTCATTTATTTCCGAAGTATTAGGCTTTTGGCAGTGAAAGTAAGACTTTCAGCTCTTCTTAAGCCTAATGTGTCTTCATATCACGAGTATGTATCCTTCTTTCAAGATGTGATGTAGAAGTATATATTATTGATTATATTTTTATGGTCAAATATTGGCGTTTCAGATATTTTTGAGGAGGAATACAATTTTATAACTTCATGGATCTTGTCAGCATGAAGTTTATTTAAGAGCGTGTTCATCTATGTTAGCTGGATACATGATTGAGTCATTGTCCTCAGCCTTCTTTACTAATTATGAGATTTTATACTTGAAGACTGGTTTATTTGAACCTTTCCCATTCTTGATGGCCTTCAAATTCTTTTAGAAAAGAGAATTGTAACCCACCTTTCTTAGGATTGATAGGCTCTTCTTTTGACATAATTTGATCCTTATTATATCCAGTAATTACTATAGTTGATTCATTCAAAACTTAATGAAGTAGAAGTAACAACTGATTTTTTTTCTTCCTTGTAGTTGTTTTTGTCCTCTTTCCCTTAGGCTTCGTGACTGCATCTCAGCTTTCAGTTGTAACTCTAGCTATGTGGCCAACTTCATTTGAGTTATTAGAGACAGGTTTGTCAATAATTCATTATGTTTAAAAGTCTTCAGCATTAACTAGTTCATAGCCTACAAGTTATGGAAAGATTTGGGTATTTACTCCCCTTTTGTTGATGCTCTATTTCCTTCTAGTTATTTTCCCTTTTTATCTTTTCTCCTCCTATGTTGATGTCTGCATATTTCTCTTGCACCCTCTCATTTAGAGTTGTAGACTTCTCCCCCTTTTATTAGCATAAAGGGCTTGAATTGACATCAAGGGTTTTGTGTTCACTTATATGAGAAGGCATACTTCTCAAATAGAATCCAACTTTTGTGAGCTAGATTGTGACGGACTGTCATGGGATTTGCAGTGTCCTCATAGATGTCAGTACCAAGAATATTCATATTAATTCAAGCTGTACCTGCATTTCTCTCACACTACACCATATATGGCCTATCGCAACCCCTCTCCGAATGAAAGTTACCTCTTATGTTATCTTAGCTACGGTACTTGTGGCCTAATTTAACATGGTGGTTTTTGTGTTACAAAAGCCTAAAACATGGTGTTGCATTAGCTCGAAAGTGTTGCAGCTTGTTACATAATTGTAAAAGTGTTAGCTTAGAGTAACAAAATATTAATAAAATATATTTTTAAGATTAAATATTAATTTTAATTAAAATTATAATAATTTAATATGATTTATGAATTGAATAAGTAACGTACTTGATGATTTATGAAATTATACCTAATAAACTTTAAAAAGTTTCACATAAAATTTTATAAGGTCTAAAAATTTTAAGAAATTAGTTTATAAATTTCAAAAGTAATAAAAAGTTAAAATATTATATATTCCCCTCATTTTAATACGTGCAATAATAATGCGTTTTAAAAATAAAAAATTATTAAAAAAATAAATATACGAATTATAGAAGTGATAAAATAACATAAATAATTAATTCTTTTATTAAATGATTATTTGAATTTATTATTAATATATAAAGTATAAACATATGTGTGTATCTAACCGGACTCATATCTGCCCATACTTGGGCTAAGCCGGTAAAATCTGTGTTAATAGCCGCCCAAATTTTCAGAAGTTGTTTGAATTTTTTAGATTTTTTAGATATACGCGACCACCCATTTCACTCGCTTCATTTTCTCTCTCAGTACCTTCTCTCCGCCTAATACCTCTTTCTTTTCCATCACTCTCTATGGCCAACCCTTTCAATTTATATTTCTAATTAGGACTCGATTGAATCGGGGTCGAGGCTTCGGTTCTTCATTAAACTTTAATTAGCGTTCAATTAACCTATTATCCCTTAAACTTCATCTAATATATATCCCTCTCTCTGATTTCAGGTGTTCATCATTTGATTTTACACTTGAAGGGCTTTATTTTTTCTTGGACTAGTGATTGGTTCAGTACTTTATACAGATGTTTCAAGTTTGAATATACATCTGGATAGATTTCCCCTCTCTGTGTCAGAAAATAGGTACCTGTCTTGATAGATAGGGCTCTATCTCTCTCTCTCTCTCATTCTCTCTCCTTGTGTCAGTTCGTATGTCTTTACATACTTCTCGCGAGAAAGATACCGCTCAACCGAGAAGTGTTTGGTAGATTTATTTTAGTGAAGTAAAATCAACAAGTACAGTGTGAACCAAAATTATTTAATTGTTATACAAAGTAGTATTAGTTGGCCGCCGAATAATTTGACTATAATTTATACAAAATTGGTTAATTTATAAATTTTAGTTGTACTATTTTATAAATATTTGATATGCTATGCTCGATCAACTTTTGGAATTACAACATGTAATGTTTTATCTCCTGTTAGTCAATAAAAGTTAAAGTGTCCATGTGTCATTCTGGCCAAGTTTGTTATGAGTTTGTTAGACTTTAGCAGGTGTATTAATGTAGTCATAGTTGTGCTTATAACTAACTTATATTTCATTTCTGCACTTTCTGTAAACACTTCTCTCTATAGTATAAATATAGTCATCTTCTTCATTGCTCTTTTTTCTTTTTTTCACTGCAACTAATGACAATTAATCACAGGTTTGACAGGTAACTGGGCAGAAAAGGGAAAAGGGGACTTTAGAAAGTATCATGCTTCATCCATTTATGTACGAGGTAAAAAGCATTATCCTGTGTTATTTAAGGATTTAGATATGAACAATGTTTGAACTAGACTAGAAAGTGTTGCAAGTTGGCATATTAAGTCTTACTAATTTTCTATATTCTCTTCCGAAATTTGTTTTTTGGAGTCACTCTTTTTATCATTTTAATATTAGATTTACTTCTTTGCAAACAGTTTGAACTGGACGTTTTAAGGATTGGCAGTAAACTAAATTATTAGGCTATATTCTTTTGATGAATTGATTATTAAACTACAGAGCTTCATGCGAGGCTGTCTATGTTATTCTTGGTTAAACACCGATATTTACTTATTATAGATGCCTATCAAGAAGATGTACATGGTGCTTGAAATGGTAGCTCAGAGAGAAGAAGGCGGTGGAGCAGAAGCCGTCTAATCATGGAAACAAAAGATCATCATTTCACATTTCCACAAATGTCTCAAGAATGCTGTCAAATATTAGAAATAGTTTTAAGCACTTTCATGGCTGCTTAAGAAAATTGTTTTTAGTAAACCCTGCGCATGAAATTGTCAAACCGTTGTGTATAAAATTTGATATTGCATTTTTTAGTTTTCTAAATTGTTGTCCAATATAATTAATACATGTTTTCTTAGTAGCAAAAACTTGTTACAATATCTTTTTGACAATTCTCTGTCTGTGTCAAAAACTTGTAATAATATGTTCCAGCCAACAGTTTAATAAATCTAAAATATTGTTGTAGGAGCATTCACACAATTCTTCTAGACAAAGAACCATTGTGTTCATTCAGTTCAGACAATGATTGGATTTTAGAGACTGTTGACTATACTAATCGAAGACAACACATTATTTTACTAAAACCGTTGCGCTAAGAGAGATTAATCATTAATAATCACCTAATAAACACTTGACTAAGTACAAGCCTTACAATAGTCCATTAAACTAAACCATTATTTCATCCAACCTTCGAACAACAGTTTTATATGCACTTGCTTTTGTCTTGGATGAAGACACACAACAGATGAGTATCGTTGTCTGATACGCGTATTACAAGGCGCCTCAATATACAACGGTATTGAGGGGTATCAGACAACGGTTAATAACCGTTGTGTCAGCCTGTTTTCCTTGTAGTGATTAATTCATTTCACAATACCATGTAGTTAATTTTCTATCACAAATTTATTCTAACTATTAAGTAGTGAGTATTAATTATTTATGTATAACTCATTTATTAAATTTGTATATAAACACTTAAATATCAAATATGAAGTGATGATATGTGGCATTATTTTTGTAAATTTTAGGAAAGTTTATTGAAATTTAAATAGGTAATTTGATTAATTAAATTGCTTCCGATTAAAATTCGACTAATCGTCGATTATCCGATTAGTCAATGAAAGATACCTCCATCGATAATGCCAATTTCCGAATTTAAAAATGGTGCATGTAACTAACTAAGAAACTGAAACTTTTTTGAAAAGCCAATAGCTTGATAATAAACCCAGAAGGTCAAAAAAGGCCCATACTTAGAAACTAAAACTTGAAACTAAGAACATTTTCAATGAGGTGTCAATTATACATAAAATCATACATAATGTCAACAAGGGCAAGCTAATCTTAAGATGAAGCTATTAATGTGCATGTTATCATGGTTCTTATTGAGTTTAATGAGCTCTTGTTTAACTAGCTAAGCTTTCCGCCAAGAATACCCATGGTATCACCATACCAATGACTACTCCAAGCTTGACTACTAGGCTCTTTCAACCCTGCAATGTTAATAACATGATTGTAGAATTTAAATTGTTTATTGAGTTCTCAACCTCCATCGGAACAATAACAATTATAGGACAATCATCCATCAAGCCTCTAGATTTAACTCGAGTTATACCTTCAGGCCATGTTTGTTTCGTAGGATTATAATCCCCAGATAATAATCCGAGGATAACTAATCCCATCAAATTTAGTCTTATTGATTAAATAGTCTTATCCTATATTGTTTGGAAGGATTAAGTCTAGATTGGACTATAATCCTTTAAAAAATTATCTTATATTTTGAGGGATAATTATTGAGATTAGAATATAGTTCTTTAAATTTTCCGATCCTATGTTTGTTTAACATGGTATTAAAATGAGGGATTGTAATAATTCAAAAAAAGATTTGTAAGAGGGGATAAAACAATACCTCCTCCCACCAAATATAGATGGGATTATAGTCGTATGCTTTACTCCAATAAAACAAACAAGGGATATGATAAATTAAAGGATTATAATTCTTTGATAACCCTTCACTAATTTTTTATAAAAAAACATGAAACAAACATGGCCTTAGTGAAATATAAAAACTAGCCACAATTTTCCAGTATCCTATCTAGTCTATTTTGAATTATGTCATGAGGTCTTTTAGTATTCCAAGTGAACAAAAAATTAATGGTTTTAATGTGCCCTATCCCAGCATTGGTAAAACAATCTCTGAAATTTTGCAAAATTAAGAGTCCAGTGTTCTTTGCCTCCTCTAACCTCATTTAGGTCAACTATACAATTGAATTCCTCCAGATAAACACCAAGGTTCAAAGATTCCCTTACTTAATCTAAAAATGTTCTCTCAAAGATAATTTCATTCATGAGATTTATTGTAAGCATACACAACAGTATCATAAAAGTACATGTCTTTCAACAAAAATAATGTAACAAGTAACATGTTGTGCTGATTTATAATGCATTAACATGCCTAACATGGATTACAACCGATCCAAATTCTTCCATATATAATATTCATTATTAGAAATTGATGACCATTTTCTACCTATTTATTGAGAAATGTGAGTATGTTTAGCTACTTTAACTTTAGTCTCTATGTAATGCACAAAAGACAACATTTTACTGGAAATAGAATTCATGACCTCTTTATGGTGGTCTCTTGTTCATCACCCTGACATTTCCATGTTGTTAAATTCATTGAGACTTACTGTGGGCCTTGACAGTTTTTGTTCTTGTGTGAAATTGATATATGACTTTCTTCATGGGCATCAACTACTATTAACTCAAATCCACTACTAGTTCTGCACACTTCTCCTTCTTTCTCTTTTATTTGATGTTGACTTCCTTGTTAGTGTTGGGTTTGTGGAGTCTACTAATTAATCCCATGAAAATAGACTATTCGGATTCAAATTAGTTTATAGATTAGTCTACTTTTCAGATTTGTAATATAATTTGATTTAGGCTTAGTTTCTTCTCTTATAATTACTCATGTAATTGTAAAATCATAACACAATAAATTGTGAGAGATTAATACAAAATTAGCGTGGCTTGTGGAGTAGGAATTTCCGAACCACGTATATATTTGTCTTGTGTAATTATCGTTTATTATCTTGTTTTTATTATCTTTGGATTTTTCTTTGTTGTTGTATACTCAACAACTGGTATCAAGAGCCCAGGTTTTCAGGAGAGTGAGAGCGATGCCAGGAGATGTGAAGGTAAAGGTACATAACACAATAAATTGTGAGAGATCAATACAAAATTAGCGTGGCTTATGGAGTAGGAATTTCCGAACCATATATATTTGTCTTGTGTAATTGTTTATTATCTTGTTCTTGTTTATTATCTTTATATTTTGCTTTCGTTGTTGTATACTCAACAACTGGTATCAAGAGCCCAGGTTTTCAGGAGAGTGAGAGCGATGGCAGGAGACGTGAAGGTAAAGATTGATAAATTTAATGGCAAAGATGATGCAAATTGAAGATTGTTTGTATCAGAAAAAATTACACGAACCACTGGAAAGGAAAAATAAGATTCAATGGATGAGAAAGCATGGAATCTATTGGATAGGCAGGCTATGGGTGTTGTCAGGTTGACTTTGGTGAAGAATATTGCTTATAATATTGTCAAGTAAAGGATAACTTGTGGTTTGATCAAGGGTTTTCCAAACATGTATGGGAAGTCGTACGCTTCAAATAAGGTGTATTTAATTCGCTCGTTAGTTTCCAGGAGATTGAATGAAGGCGATTGTGTTATTGATAGCATCAGTGGATATTTAATTCGATGACGACTTGTAGGCCTTATTGTGGGCATCCTCATTACCAGACAATTGGTCAGGTTTTGTCACTGCTATAAATAATTCATCCGGGAGCGGTAAGATAACTTTTGATGGAGTTTGAGATTCGATTCTTGGAGAAGATATACATAGGAGAAATTCAGGAGAGTTGTCAGGTTCCTTTTTAGCGCTGGGAGTAGAGGCGAAAAGTTCAGAAAAGGGAAGAATAAAGGGCGTAGCAGAGCAAAGTCAAAGAAGAGAGGACAATCCAAAAATCACAAGGATATTGTTTGTTGGAATTGTCAGAAGAAGGGTCACTTCAGGAATCAGTGTACGGCTCCCGTGGCTCCTAAAGGAAAGGGTAAAAAGGATAATTCAACTAACGTAGTTGAAGAAGTGGTGAATGACGGTGCTTTGATTTGTTGTGTTAAATGTTTGGTTTAATCATGAGTTATGGTTTCTGGTGCATCATTCCGTGCTACCCCTTACAAGGATTTGATGTTAAATTTCAGAGTTAGAAATTTTGGTAAAGTCCATCTTTCTAATGATGAGACTTTGGATATTACGGGCATGAGGATATTAATCTCAGAACATCTTTGGAAATCAGCTGGATATTGAAAGATGTAAGGTACATTCATGGACTGAAGAAGATGTTTCTATCTGTGGGTCAGTTGGATAAGGAGGGGTATCGAGTTACTTTCGGAGACGGGCAGTGGATGGTTATAACGGGAAATCTAGTTATTGCTCGTGGAGAAAAAAAAGGGGACTTTGTATATTGTTGAACAATCTAGCTATGAAGCAAATGCAGTTGCTGATGAGATTGAGTCTTCAACTTTGTGGCACCAAAGGCTTGTTCATATGAGTGAAAAAGGTATGAAGTTGTTAACTTTGAATAGGAAGATTCCAAAGTTGAAGAATTTGGAAGTTGGATTCTATGAGCCATGTGTCTTAGAAAGCAGATACATGTTACTTTCACAAAATCAGGGAGGACCCCCATAAACTCTTCACCTTCAAAATAGTTTGGCTTTCACCTTCAGTCTTCCACTTCTTGAAAGTAGCAAAATATTATATTCTTAAGAAAAACCCATATCTTATAGTAGAATCATCAATAAAAGTGACATGGTAGCGAGATCCGCCAAATGACGCAACTGTTGATAGACCATATACATATATGAACTAGCTCTAACATGTCCTTGGTTTGCTTTCAATGAATTTTCTTGTAACATTTCAAGCTCATAAGTTTTCAAGATCCCATACAAACTTTTAGTGTTATTCTGCTCAAGTCTTCCTTCTCTAATAGTTGTTATCTTCTGTTCAAGGTGATCAGAAAGAGCTAGCAAGAAATTTAGGTTAACCTCCTCACTTCATAATATTTATCATGAAGTTGTAAGTCATTTATCAATTTGTTGAATCTTTCAAAACTTCAATAATTCTTTCTTTAGGATTTGCCATGAAACCCTCATACCGAGACACCGTATTCTCCTTTGATTTGTTCTTATTTCCTCTGTATCCTCACACAGAATTTCAATCTTTTCTCAAATCTGTTTGGTTGTGTCACAATTGACAATATTGTTGTACATAAAATTGTCAAGTGACTCTATCAATATTATTTGCAAGCCACTGTCTAGAAAAACCTTTTCCTTTTCTAGGCTCTGTGTATTTTGAGGGGTCTTTAGGAGCATAACTGAGCCGGAATGACCATATCTTCATCAGTAGATTTGTCAACCCCTTCCATATGAGTGAAAGGGCCATTCTTGAGAATCTGGATGTACATTGGATTGCCATCCTTATAAACAGCAACATCGTTTTCTTCCATAGTGTATAGTTGAATTTATCAAGGCTGGGTACTGCTTATCATTCACTTCCTTATCTTTTATGTATTCAGTCTTCCAAAATCTTTATCTGTTTACTTACATATTTTACTCTGAAAATACTTGTTAGATACTGAATACAACACATGGGGTGAATGTGTTTCTTTGATTTTTAGCCATTTTTAACTTGTTTGGATATTGTGTGAATAAAGTAGTTTATATTTGTAAAGATATTGTATTATCAGAAATAAACCAACAAGCACAATATTTCAAAACACACTTAATTTATATTAATTAAGTTTGTCTTGCTACAAATTCTATGTTCTTAAAAATATGATAACTCCACTTCTTTCTTGGGAGAATACAAGAAAATATGAATCTGTTTGTTACTTATAACTCAGGATCAGTGACTTGCTTTACTAAACTACTTTCTAAAGCAACCTTTTTCTATTTCCATTTCTAGCTTAGCAAATCTGTCCAGAATCTTGCAGGTCTGTGACCATCCTTTGTCCAGTTAATCTTTTCCCTTGATCTGTATTCT
Source organism: Apium graveolens (assembly GCF_009905375.1). Classification (NCBI taxonomy): domain Eukaryota; kingdom Viridiplantae; phylum Streptophyta; class Magnoliopsida; order Apiales; family Apiaceae; genus Apium; species Apium graveolens. The sequence continues at coordinate 19,064 of NW_027421777.1, forward strand.
TCCAGCTACTTGGTAGACTTTTCAATCTAGTTGATAGATCATTTATTGCCTGATAATCTTGAATATTTAACTTGTCTGCATTTTGTATTTGAGGGGCATGTCGAGATCTCCGGTTTGTTCTATAATGAAGTGACTTCTCGATAAGTATAATGACTTATCGAGATCTCTGAGTTCTCTATTGGTATCTTGACTTGTCGAAGTCTCTAGATTCTTGCTTGTGAAATGACTTGTCGATATGTCTGAGATCTCTACATGTAGAAATGACTTGTCGATACCTCTGAGATCTCTATATCCATTTTGACTTGTCGATATATCTGAGATCTCTATATGAGAATTGACTTGTCGATATCTCTAATTCTTTGTATCATCATTTGTCTTGTCGATATCTCTGAGTTCTCTACATGCAAAAATGACTTGTCGATATCTTTAATTATTTGCATCTTCATATGACTTGCCCATATCTCTGAGACTTCTCTAAAAACAATTTTGGAGTTCTCGAATGACTTTTGATATAACTTGATCTGTGACTTTTCGATATCTTGACTTAGGACATTTTTCATAGAACAATTTTAGTCAATTCCAAGCTACTACACTTTTCTCTAAGGCATCATCATTGGTTGATCTTCTTCCACAGTTTATTCCTTAGCTTAAATCTGTTCACAGAAAAATACTCCAGTCTTATCTTCTAATCATTTTTACAGACTTAAGAAAGACTTAAGAAATACAATACAAAATACAAAATTAATTATCAAACAACTAAATCTTAGGGTTGTCGACTTAGTATTGCTATTATATAGGCATGTCTTGCACAACAACTATAGAAAGAGGAACCGGTATACATACTCGCGCATAGAAATGAGCAATGTAAAAAACATTCATACATACACCTCAGATTTCCTCCACACAATACAAACATATTTCACAATATTCTTCACCTAAAACCTTGACATTTTTTCACAATATTCTTCACCTAAAACCTTGACATTTCCCTGAAATAGCACAAATAGCACCTCAAAATGAAACTTAAAACTATTTTCCCCATTTTTTCCTATAATCTAGTGTTTATGCTCTTCGTTAATATTGAAGCTCATTTGGGAAATCTTAAAATAAGTACTTATGATTTTAAAGTAAATAAGTAATTATAAGTAATAAGTCGATTAATCTTTTAAGTTATAAGTGTTTGGATAATTTTACGTATATTCAAATTTTTTTCTTAAATAAATCAAAATAAATACATTTATATATAATTATCTATTTCATGAATTTTAGAGTTAGATTAACATTTAAAAATTAGTTTTTAAACTATGTTAATAAAAAGCAAAAAAATAAAATAAGTTACGAAAAAAATACGTCGTCAGATGACATTCAACTTATCAGCTTATAAGTTGTTGAAAATTCGACTTATAAGTTAGGTCGAGAAACACTTATCACATAATTATTTACGCGCTTATAAGTAAATAAGTCAATTACATGTTGATTGCCAAACAGGCCATTAGTGGATAGATTGAGATCTACAGCGTCTTATATATGATGTCTAGATAAATTAAATCTTTAATTACATTTGTCCCAAATTAGATAGATAAAAATCTTCAAAATATCATGTGTCATAGTTCATTAGTGACATTTGGACGCACATCTATTTATAGCCCCACTAAAAATATTTGAGTGACCATATCAAATTATAATTTCTTGATATAAAATATAAAATGAATATCAGGAGAATATCTAATTAAGTTTTCAAAATATATCATAAATATTGTAAAAAAATCTTATTTATTTAAGATCGAAATCTGATTGTATCGAGAAAAATGCAAGTACAAATAATCAAATTAAATTAAATTCGCTAGGAAATCTCAGATTTAATTTTCTCAGGAACATCATTTCATTTTTTATATACAACCATTTTTTTGACAGTTAACTAATAGTATATATAGAATTTGTAAAAATCTTTAAACTTAAAATAGATTAGAAACTTTAATATCCTAATTTCAATAATCGCGTCAACTATTTTAATAAAGATAATTCTGATGCAATTATTTGTAATAAGTTTATTGTTTATTTATATCTTAATGTAGTTATTTGTTTGTGTCAAACACATGGGCATGGTTTTAAAGTAGTAAAGTATTAGTTTAGGAACATAACAAAATATTCCATGTCCAATCTTCGTGATATATGTTGAGAGTTGGGTCTTCATTGTGGACTTGTTAGCATAAAATTGGGATGTTAAAATCAATGTTAATTAAGTCATATTAAAAGAGTATTATCTAATTTCCATGTCTAATTTGATGGTAGATAGCATTATATCACTAGAACCCATCTATATCATTATAGATTTTTTAGATTTTGTTAGCATAAGTATGGATGTTTGAAATAAATGTTAATCAAGGTCATATTAAAATAGTATTCTTAAATTTCTATGCCTAATTTGATGTTAGGTAGCATTACATCACTAGAATCCATCTATACTTTCCACCATAACAAGAATGTAGGCAAGTGGTTGAGATCTTTCATTCTCTCAAAGAGGATGAGACGGTGTGTTTAACAATTAAAATAAGATGTGAGTGGGTAAAAATATTTGGACTAATTTAAATTATTATTAAAGATCCGACATAACTTTGACCCAAACCCAATTTTAAAACGATTATAGGCGTATCACTGAAAGCCTAATTAATAACAAAAAACACTTATATTACTATGTGCAACAACCTAGATTTAAATGCTCAATAATAAATTAGTTTTCAACGATCCTACTTAATATAGAGAAATATCAATAACGATAAAAGTCATATTTTCTTTGTCCCCAAACTAAGTGTGCAATTCGATATTTTACCCAATAGTTATGATAAGAAAAGAGTGACTTCTACATATTATTTCTTCGATTTCTATTTCTGAAAACAAAATTAAATGTTATATGGTTTTTGCAAATAATTTTTTTTTACTCACGAAAAAAATAGTTTAACATAATTTTTCTTTACATTTTAAACTACCTCCACATAGTCAAAAGAAACACCGATAACTATCCATATAAAATGTTTTAAAGTTTGGTTGCTTAAATTTTAAAATAAAAAGATAATTATAACTTAAAACTGTAGCTTGATATTGATTAATTTCCACGAAAAGTAGAGACTCGCTTCATCGTATATAGGTTCACTTTGCTTCAAAATTTTAGTAGGTATCATCAAATAATGAATGATGTAAGACAAAGTACTTAGAAATTTAAACTGGTTAACCATGAAATTTAAGCATGTAGATGGCAGATTGTTAAATAACATTCATAAATTGAAAATGACTGATAAAAAATAAGAACTGTCTCAATTTATTTAATAATATATGAATCAAACAACCTCATACAATATTGATAAAACTATTCTAATCTTCGCGATTCTTTCAGTTTCATCATCCGTGCCTTGCATTTTCTCGTTCTTGTGATTTATAGCATATATTTCCCATTTTTTCTGTAACATTTGACATTAGTCAAATATCAGCGGGTAAGCAACAAGAATTCTAATAAGCTAGAGAACATGTTTAAAGTTACAAACTTATATAATTGAGACAACATAAAACATAAATTATAATTAAAGACTATAGAAAGAGAAACAGGTATACGTACTTGTAGCATAGAAAATGACAATGTATAAAACATTCATACATACACCTCGGATTTCCTCCACACAATACAACACATTTTTGGCAACATTCGTCACCTAAAACCTTAACATTTCCTTGAAACATTAATATTAGCAACACAAATAGCACCTCAAAATGAGACTTAAAACTATTTTTCACCATTTTTTCCTCGTAATCAAGAGTTTATACTCTCGGTTAATATTAATGGGATAGATTGAGATCTACATGGCCTTATTTATGCTGTTTAGATAAATTAAAATATTAATTACAATGGTCCTCAAATTAGATAAATAAAAATCTCCAGAATATCATGTGTCATATATTCATTAGTTGCATGTGGACCCACAGATATTCACGCTTATATCACCAATAAAAATATTTTCATGACCATATCAATATTATTTTCTTGACAAAAAATCTAATGTGAATATCAGGAGAATATCTAATTAAGTTATCAAAAAATATCTTAAATATTGTAAAAATCTTATTTATTTAAGATCGAAATCTTGACTATATCTAGAAAAAAACAAGTAAAGTAATCAACCGAATCAAATTCGTTGGGAAATCTTGCATTTAATTTTCTCAGGAACATCCACTTTCATTTTTGTAGTTAACTAATAGTATATATGTTAGAAAATTAGGATTTTAGAACTTAATTTAATTATTTTCTTGAAGTTAATCCTAAAATCTAATGATTGGAAATTGTTCAATGATATTTGAACTTAAATTTTCATGTATGGTTTTAAGAATTTTCTTAATGAAATCCATAAGAATGAGAGTTGAAAGTAGCTTGAAAAGCTTGAAAAAATTTGTGAATGTTTGTCCCACATTGAAATAAATAAAGGAGGTTGTGTGCTTTATATGGTATTACCCACATGAGTAGTATACAACTACTAAGGTGTGTGATGGTCCATTGTGTTGTTGTGTGCTTCACGCGCGCAACACACACACACGCCCCGCCCCGCCACGCCACGCCACCGCACCGGACCGGACCGGGGCGGGTCTGAAGGGCGATTTGGGCGAATTCTTCGGCGTCTCGCTGTACGCGAGGCGACACGCACCGCACCGGACCGGGGCGGGTCGAAGGGCGATTTGGGCGAATTGTCTCGGCGTCTCGCGTATGCGAGGCGACCTGGGCGAGGATTTGTTTATTTGAGAATTAATTTTAATTCAAATTTATTTATCAGTGATTGGTTATTATAAATTGTTGGGCTGGGTTTGATACTGAAAGTCACTTTGTAGTGGGCTTAGTCTAAATACCTTGAACCTGGACTAATATAATCTGATCTGTAACTGATGATAAAATCAGAACTTAAGTTCTGATATGATATCTCAGAACTTAACTTAAGTTCTGATATCAGATCAGAAATTAACTTAAGTTCTGATAATAATGTGGGCTTTAATGGGTGTTAATGTGAAAAGCTGTTACAAGTAATTTAAATTCAAAATCTGATCAGTTTTGATTTTTTATTAATGAAGCAGTTTAATTTCAGACATTAAGTGTGTGGACAGTTTCATTTTTCTCCTCTCCTATAAATAGAGGTTAAAGTGAATGTATTAGATACACACATTCTCTTCTCTTCTCTTCAACCTCTCTGCATTTCTCTCCCAAAAGTCCTGAAGTGCTGATATTTTTCGGGCGACTGAGGTGCTGGTCGAAGTGGAGCTTTTGTTGCTGCTGTTAACATAAACTCCGAGCTGTTTTATCCTGGTGGAGATATTGTGCGCATCCCAAACGCAGCAGGTAGGGCAATATTCTCTTCAAGAGCAGCCAGGTACTTCGAGCAAGGCCTGGTGACTCAGCTGTGATCATTTTCCTTGGCATTTTGTATCTGTGAACCTTTATTTCAGTCACTGTTAAAAGCTATGGTTTCGGGTACATCTTTCTTCTCTCTTCGTTATTTCCGTTACTGATTTGTTTACCTGCAGTGTTTGGTTTGTTAACTGTGGTCTTGGCCTAAACTTGCTAAATTCTTTATACACTTGCTTCTATGTTGCTATATTTGTTAGTGAGATTTCCAACATTCTTGAAGAGAATATTAGTTATATAGAATTTAGCATAATGGTTAACGAAAGTGAGGTTATCGTTGGTGGTGGTAGCAGTTCGGGTGCAACTGCTGGGGCCATTGATTGGACCACCTATAGTTTCCCACAAGCTGTTGAACTAACCGGTTTACCGGAGAAATTCAACGGTGGCATTGGCTTTTCTCGCTGGCAGAAAAGGATGAAGTTGTGGCTGACTATAAAGGGTCTGTGGCCGGTTGTGGAATATGAGAAACCAGTAGTGGATCAAGAGAAGGCTGACACAGTTAAGGCTTTTGCGAAGTGGGCTGAGAAGGATGGAGTGGCTAGGGCGGCCATTCTGGCGGCACTAACAAACACTTTGTTTGATGTCTATTCTTCTGATGCCTACTCTGCAAAACTCTTATGGGAGAAGCTGGACCAGACACATAATACTGACTCACAAGGTCTAGAAAAGTATTCTGTGGCAAGGTTCCTCGAGTTCAAGGTGGACATAAGTCTATGACTGAGCAGGTGCATGAGTTCGAGATGATAGTGCATGCTTTGAAGGAGTCTGGAATGAATCTCCCGGAGAAGTTCAAGGTGATGAGTGTGATTGAAAAACTCCCGAAGTCTTGGGAAGAGTTCTCTCTCTCCCTGAAAAGACAGAAAGGAGAGATCACCTGGACCAACCTTATGCTGGACATCTCGGTGCAAGAACAACACAAGTCCAAACAGGGACATGTGATGCCAACTGAACACGGTACCTCGAAGGTAAACATAGCAACTGTAGGACAAAAGAGGAAGGCTTTTGCTAAGAAAGCTAATAGTAATAAACCTAAGAGTGACAAGGACAAGGCCAAGAAACCCAAGGCAAACAAACCATGCTGGTCTTGTGGGCAGGTTGGGCACTGGAGTAAGGACTGCCCTACGAAGAAAGCGAAGAAAACCGAGGTAGCGCAAGCGAATGTTGTGCTTGGAACCGCAAGTGGGCCTGTAGTGAACATGGTTGTTGGTGAGGCTACGGCTTCTGAAACCGACGTTGACCGGTATGTATCCTACAACCCTGTAATATTTTCTACCTATCTGTCAAATGAATGGTTGATAGATACTGGAGCTAATGTACATATTTGTGCTGATATAGTTTATTTGTATCTTATCAACAGAGTCATAGCCTGACTGTGAAGATGGGGAATGCTAGTGTTGCTCAAGTACATGGAGTTGGAAACGTGGATCTGAAGTTCCCTTCAGGACGTATTCTATCTCTGACGAGAGTGCATCATGTTCCCAACATGCGTAGAAATATAATAAGTGGAAGCTGTTTAGTTTCTAGTGGTTTTGAAATTTCGTTCAAGTGTAATAAAGTAGTCCTTATTCACACTGGTACATTCTTTGGCAAGGGTTACTTGTCAAATGGTTTATTTGTTATTAATGCGGATCCCGTTTTGGGAAATTTGAATTATAATGTTATTCTCTACTGTTAACTGTATTGAATCCTCAAATATTTGGCATGCTAGACTAGGTCATTTAAACTTTGGTGCTCTTAAGAACATGATGAACTTAGAGTTGATTCCAAAATATACCATAGAAAAGAATTCTAAATGTCAAGTATGTGTGTCTGCTAAACAGATAAGGAAACCTTTTCATAACGTTGTTAGGGATTCAGACTTGTTAGATTTAGTACACACTGATATTTGTGAATTTGGTGGTGTGTTGACCAAGGACCAGTTTAGATACTTCATTACTTTTATAGATGATAGTAGTAGATACTGTTATGTTTATTTACTTAGACATAAGGATGAAGCACTTAGTAAATTCATTATATATAAAACTGAAGTAGAAAAACAAACTAGTAAGTTACTTAAAAGGTTGAGATCTGATAGAGGTGGTGAGTATACGAGTAATGCTTTTAATGAATTTTGTGCAAACAATGGTATAGTTCATGAAGTTACTCCACCATACACACCTGAGTCTAATGGGGTTGCTGAGCGAAAGAACAGAACATTTAAAGATATGATTAATAGTATGCTTATTAACTCTGGGTTGCCTAAATACATGTGGGAGAGGCTCTAAATACGGCTTGCCATATTTTGAATAGAGTCCCTCTGAAACACATGGATAAAACACCCTTGGAGTTATGGAAAGGCAGGATGACTAGTCTTAAGTATCTTCGTGTGTGGGGGTGCCTTGCTAAGGTGCTTGTTCCTGAACACAAGAGAAAGAAACTAGGTCCAAAGACTGTTGACTGTATCTTTCTGGGCTATCTTGAAACCACTACAGCTATGAGATTTTTAGTGTTAAAATCTGACATAGATGGTATGGCAAACACGATAGTTGAATTTCGAGATGCGACATTCTTTGAGGATGTCTACCCTATGAAGACTGGAATACCTGAAACGACTTCTGAGGAAGATCCTACTCACACATCAAGTTCTATTCCTGATCATGTGGAAAAGATGACAAATGTGGGGGCGGAACTAGTAGTAGCTCTAGTCCTAAGGAACTAGAGGAACCAAGGAGAAGTAAGCGTGCAAAGGTAGTCAAGGATTTTGGAGGTGATTTCATCACTTACAATATCGAGGACGAACCTTTAACTTTCCGGCAAGCTATGGATTCTTCTGAGTCAAGGCACTGGAAGGGCCCTGTCAAGAGTGAAATTGACTCTATTGTTTCTAGTGGAACATGGGAGTTGGTTGATCTCCCTCCTGGGTGTTCTACTATTGGGTGCAAATGGGTCTTTAAAAGGAAGTTGAACCCTGACGGCTCAATAGATAAGTACAAAGCTAGACTGGTAGCTAAGGGTTTTAAGCAAAAGGAAGGAATTGATTATTTTGATACATACTCTCCGGTTGCAAGAATGGTAACAATCCGAATGCTTATAGCATTGGCTTCAGTCCATGGTCTTATCATCCATCAGATGGATGTAAAGACGGCTTTTCTTCATGGTGAACTTGAAGAAGAGATTTATATGGATCAGCCTGATGGATTTTGCATCAGGCAATGAAAAAAAGTATGTAAGTTGATCAAGTCCATCTATGGCTTGAAACAAGCTCCCAGAGATTGGCATAAAAAGTTTGATGAAACTATATTGCCTTTCAGTTATAAGATTAATGAAAGTGATAAGTGTGTCTACACTAAAGTTAAAGGTAATGAGTGTGTTATTTTGTGCCTATATGTGGATGACATTTTATTGTTTGGAACCAATATTGAGATTATTAACGAGACTAAAGAATTCTTGAAAAGGCATTTTGAAATGAAGGATATGGGTGAGGCAAGTGTGATTCTTGGAATCAAACTGATTCAGTCCACTGAAGGAATAACCTTGACTCAATCTCATTATATAGAGAAATCTATACTTGAGAAATATGGTTATTAACAGTGTAGAATCGCTAGTACACCTTATGATTCGAAAGTTTCCCTTATCAAGAATACTTCAGGAGTGCCTGTGTCTCAGTTAAGGTATTCTCAGATTATTGGGAGCTTGCAGTATCTTGCTAACTGTACTAGACCAGATATTTCATATTCTGTGTCTAAATTGGCTAGATATACAAGCTGTCCAAATAGAACTCATTGGGATGCTCTTGATAGAGTACTTAGATATCTAAAAGGCACAATGTACCTTAGTTTACACTACAGGAGATTTCCTGGTGTGCTTGAAGGGTACAGTGATGCAAGTTGGATAGCTAAGAAGTCTGGTTCCAATGGAGTGACTGGATACGTGTTCACCTTGGCTGGTGGAGCAATATCCTGGAAGTCAAGCAGACAGACTATAGTTACTCGATCTACTTTTGAGGCTGAGTTGTGTGCACTTGATGCCACAGGGACGGAGGCTGAATGGTTACACGGACTTATGTCTGCAATACCTGTAGTAAGCAGACCGCTTCCTGCTATTGCTATTCACTGTGATAGTCGAACAACTATCGACAAGATTAACAGTAAAAAGCATAATGCTAAAACTAAGAGACACATCCAAGTTAGACTCAAGTCTATAAGGGGTTTAGTGACTGATAGGATCATAGCTATAGAGTTCATAGGAACTCAGAATAATATAGCTGATCCTCTTACTAAAGGACTAGAACCTGCAGTGGTCCTTAAGTCAAGGTTGGGGATGGGACTGTCAACCCATCATAATTCATCAACAGTGGGAACCCAATACACATGAGAGGAGATCCCTCGAAGTGTATTCAATGGGTAATAACAAGCTGTAAGGATGAATTGGAAGTACCTTTGCTACATAGTTGATACTATAGTATCTGAGTCTATCCCCTGTAAACCTAGAAGGTACTGACACTGCCAGAAAAGCAAGAGTGTTAAAACTCTGAATGGGATCAAGTCATTTGACGAGATAGAGGCAGTATATCTCTGGAGATGCCCAGCTAAGCGAATGTAATTGTGTGGTCAATTAGAGGATAGGGTTAATCCTTGAAGCATTCGACGAACAGGATCGAGACATGACCATTAATGTCTCAAAGCCGTAGATTGGCACCATAACCTTTGACTTGTCGTCGTCTATGGAATATGGTTATACTAAACGGATTAAGATTCAAGGTGAAACATTCCATCTGAGTCCGATAGCCATTGAAGTAGAGGAATTAGGAGGGTTCAAACCCGGAAGGGTACCGACTCTGAAAAACAAGTCATGATGGGAAATTGATCGCATTTCTGTATGGATTTGTGGGGGATTGTTAGAAAATTAGGATTTTAGAGCTTAATTTAATTATGTTCTTGAAGTTAATCCTAAAATCTAATGATTGGAAATTGTTCAATGATATTTGAACTTAAATTTTCATGTATGGTTTTAAGAATTTTCTTAATGAAATCCATAAGAAATGAGAGTTGAAAGTAGCTTGGAAAAGCTTGAAAAAATTTGAGAATGTTTGTCCCACATTGAAATAAATAAAGGAGGTTGTGTGCTTTATATGGTATTACCCACATGAGTAGTATACAACTACTAAGGTGTGTGATGGTCCATTGTGTTGTTGTGTGCTTCACGCGCACACACACACACGCGCGTCCCGCCCCGCCACGCCACGCACCGCACCGGACCGGACCGGACGGACCGGGGGGGTCGAAGGGCGATTTGGGCGAATGTCTCGGCGTCTCGCGTACGCGAGGCGACCTGGGCGAGGATTTTATTTATTTGAGAATTAATTTTAATTCGAATTTATTTATCAGTGATTGGATTATTATAAATTGTTGGGCTGGGTTTGATACTGAAAGTCACTTTGTTAGTGGGCTTAGTCTAAATACCTTGAACCTGGACTAATATAATCTGATCTGTAACTGATGAATAAAATCAGACTTAAGTTCTGATATGATATCTCAGAACTTAACTTAAGTTCTGATATCAGATCAGAAATTAACTTAAGTTCTGATATCAGATCAGAAATTAACTTAAGTTCTGATATCAGATCAGAAATTAACTTAAGTTCTGATAATAATGTGGGCTTTAATGGGTGTTAATGTGAAAAGCTGTTACAAGTAATTTAAATTCAAAATCTGATCATTTTGATTTTTTATTAATGAAGCAGTAGTTTAATTCAGACATTAAGTGTGTGGACAGTTTCTTTCTCCTCTCCTATAAATAGAGGTTAAAGTGAATGTATTAGATATACTACATTCTCTCTTCTTCTCTTCAACCTCTCTGCATTTCTCTCCCAAAAGTCCTGAAGTGCTGATATTTTCCGGCGACTGAGGTGCTGGTCGAAGTGGAGCTTTTGTTGCTGCTGTTAACATAAACTCCGAGCTGTTTTATCCTGGTGGAGATATTGTGCGCATCCCAAACGCAGCAGGTAGGGGCAATATTCTCTTCAAGAGCAGCCAGGACTTCGAGCAAGGCCTGGTGACTCAGCTGTGATCATTTTCTTGGCATTTTGTATCTATGAACCTTTATTTCAGTCACTGTTAAAAGCTATGGTTTCGGGTACATCTTTCTTTCTCTCTCGTTATTTCAGTTACTGATTTTGTTTACCTGCATGTTTTGTTTTTAACTGTGGTCTTGGCCTAAACTTGCTAAATTCTTTATACACTTGCTTCTATGTTGCTATATTTGTTAGTGAGATTTCCAACTATATTGGATTTGAAATATATTAAAACTTAAAACAAATTTGGAACTATAATATCCTAATTTAAATAATTTTGTCAAATAGTTTATTAAAATAAATATGATAATATTATTTGTAATAAGTTTATTGCAACAAATTAATTCATTGTTGTTCATATCTTAATGTAGTTAATTTTTTTTATGTCAAACATATGGACATGGTTTTAAAGTATCTCACAGAGAAGTGTTACAAGAACCTTATCAGTTGATGGGCAAATCTTTCAACCGCTATCCCTTAAGATGGCTAGTCGTTGAAAGATATAGTTTGTCTTAACATAATTATGTAATATGATTTTCTTATCATCAGGATTTAGGTTTAATTCCTAACAATCTCCCCCAATTTATGACTGATAGGATAACAACAATAAATTAAAGCCTCGATGATAACATAACACATTCTGACTTGTGGACATTAAAAATGCATAATTGTATTATGTTAAACTGTTGATAAATGGAGTGTACAAGGAAATAGGTTTGAGGTAAAGAAGTTATTCTGAAAGTAGCTCCTTCAGACAAGGCAGATGAGAAAATAGTTTCTTTCAGATTGCCTGCTATTTGATACACCAATCTATCTTTTTTAGAATGATAAGAAAGATCCCTTCACCCCTCACCTTAACATTTAGCTTCTTTAACAGAAATACTGGATCTTCATTTATTTCCGAAGTATTAGGCTTTTGGCAGTGAAAGTAAGACTTTCAGCTCTTCTTAAGCCTAATGTGTCTTCATATCACGAGTATGTATCCTTCTTTCAAGATGTGATGTAGAAGTTATATATTATTGATTATATTTTTGGTCAAATATTGGCGTTTCAGATATTTTTGAGGAGGAATACAATTTTATAACTTCATGGATCTTGTCAGCATGAAGTTTATTTAAGAGCGTGTTCATCTATGTTAGCTGGATACATGATTGAGTCATTGTCCTCAGCCTTCTTTACTAATTATGAGATTTTATACTTGAAGACTGGTTTATTTGAACCTTTCCCATTCTTGATGGCCTTCAAATTCTTTTAGAAAAGAGAATTGTAACCCACCTTTCTTAGGATTGATAGGCTCTTCTTTTGACATAATTTGATCCTTATTATATCCAGTAATTACTATAGTTGATTCATTCAAAACTTAATGAAGTAGAAGTAACAACTGATTTTTTTTCTTCCTTGTAGTTGTTTTTGTCCTCTTTCCCTTAGGCTTCGTGACTGCATCTCAGCTTTCAGTTGTAACTCTAGCTATGTGGCCAACTTCATTTGAGTTATTAGAGACAGGTTTGTCAATAATTCATTATGTTTAAAAGTCTTCAGCATTAACTAGTTCATAGCCTACAAGTTATGGAAAGATTTGGGTATTTACTCCCCTTTTGTTGATGCTCTATTTCCTTCTAGTTATTTTCCCTTTTTATCTTTTCTCCTCCTATGTTGATGTCTGCATATTTCTCTTGCACCCTCTCATTTAGAGTTGTAGACTTCTCCCCCTTTTATTAGCATAAAGGGCTTGAATTGACATCAAGGGTTTGTGTTCACTTATATGAGAAGGCATACTTCTCAAATAGAATCCAACTTTTGTGAGCTAGATTGTGACGGACTGTCATGGGATTTGCAGTGTCCTCATAGATGTCAGTACCAAGAATATTCATATTAATTCAAGCTGTACCTGCATTTCTCTCACACTACACCATATATGGCCTATCGCAACCCCTCTCCGAATGAAAGTTACCTCTTATGTTATCTTAGCTACGGTACTTGTGGCCTAATTTAACATGGTGGTTTTTGTGTTACAAAAGCCTAAAACATGGTGTTGCATTAGCTCGAAAGTGTTGCAGCTTGTTACATAATTGTAAAAGTGTTAGCTTAGAGTAACAAAATATTAATAAAATATATTTTTAAGATTAAATATTAATTTTAATTAAAATTATAATAATTTAATATGATTTATGAATTGAATAAGTAACGTACTTGATGATTTATGAAATTATACCTAATAAACTTTAAAAAGTTTCACATAAAATTTTATAAGGTCTAAAAATTTTAAGAAATTAGTTTATAAATTTCAAAAGTAATAAAAAGTTAAAATATTATATTTCCCCTCATTTTAATACGTGCAATAATAATGCGTTTTAAAAATAAAAATTAAAAAAATAAATATACGAATTATAGAAGTGATAAAATACACATAAATAATTAATTCTTTTATTAAATGATTATTTGAATTATTATTAATATATAAAGTATAAACATATGTGTGTATCTAACCGGACTCATATCTGCCCATACTTGGGCTAAGCCGGTAAAATCTGTGTTAATAGCCGCCCAAATTTTCAGAAGTTGTTTGAATTTTTTAGATTTTTTAGATATACGCGACCACCCATTTCACTCGCTTCATTTTCTCTCTCTCAGTACCTTCTCTCCGCCTAATACCTCTTTCTTTTCCATCACTCTCTATGGCCAACCCTTTCAATTTATATTTCTAATTAGGACTCGATTGAATCGGGGTCGAGGCTTCGGTTCTTCATTAAACTTTAATTAGCGTTCAATTAACCTATTATCCCTTAAACTTCATCTAATATATATCCCTCTCTCTGATTTCAGGTGTTCATCATTTGATTTTACACTTGAAGGGCTTTATTTTTTCTTGGACTAGTAGATTGGTTCAGTACTTTATACAGATGTTTCAAGTTTGAATATACATCTGGATAGATTTCCCCTCTCTGTGTCAGAAAATAGGTACCTGTCTTGATAGATAGGGCTCTATCTCTCTCTCTCTCTCTCATTCTCTCTCCTTGTGTCAGTTCGTATGTCTTTACATACTTCTCGCGAGAAAGATACCGCTCAACCGAGAAGTGTTTGGTAGATTTATTTTAGTGAAGTAAAATCAACAAGTACAGTGTGAACCAAAATTATTTAATTGTTATACAAAGTAGTATTAGTTGGCCGCCGAATAATTTGACTATAATTTATACAAAATTGGTTAATTTATAAATTTTAGTTGTACTATTTTATAAATATTTGATATGCTATGCTCGATCAACTTTTGGAATTACAACATGTAATGTTTTATCTCCTGTTAGTCAATAAAAGTTAAAGTGTCCATGTGTCATTCTGGCCAAGTTTGTTATGAGTTTGTTAGACTTTAGCAGGTGTATTAATGTAGTCATAGTTGTGCTTATAACTAACTTATATTTTCATTTCTGCACTTTCTGTAAACACTTCTCTCTATAGTATAAATATAGTCATCTTCTTCATTGCTCTTTTTTTCTTTTTTTCACTGCAACTAATGACAATTAATCACAGGTTTGACAGGTAACTGGGCAGAAAAGGGAAAAGGGGACTTTAGAAAGTATCATGCTTCATCCATTTATGTACGAGGTAAAAAGCATTATCCTGTGTTATTTAAGGATTTAGATATGAACAATGTTTTGAACTAGACTAGAAAGTGTTGCAAGTTGGCATATTAAGTCTTACTAATTTTCTATATTCTCTTCCGAAATTTGTTTTTTGGAGTCACTCTTTTTATCATTTTAATATTAGATTTACTTCTTTGCAAACAGTTTGAACTGGACGTTTTAAGGATTGGCAGTAAACTAAATTATTAGGCTATATTCTTTTGATGAATTGATTATTAAACTACAGAGCTTCATGCGAGGCTTCTATGTTATTCTTGGTTAAACACCGATATTTACTTATTATAGATGCCTATCAAGAAGATGTACATGGTGCTTGAAATGGTAGCTCAGAGAGAAGAAGGCGGTGGAGCAGAAGCCGTCTAATCATGGAAACAAAAGATCATCATTTCACATTTCCACAAATGTCTCAAGAATGCTGTCAAATATTAGAAATAGTTTTAAGCACTTTCATGGCTGCTTAAGAAAATTGTTTTTAGTAAACCCTGCGCATGAAATTGTCAAACCGTTGTGTATAAAATTTGATATTGCATTTTTTAGTTTTCTAAATTGTTGTCCAATATAATTAATACATGTTTTCTTAGTAGCAAAAACTTGTTACAATATCTTTTTGACAATTCTCTGTCTGTGTCAAAAACTTGTAATAATATGTTCCAGCCAACAGTTTAATAAATCTAAAATATTGTTGTAGGAGCATTCACACAATTCTTCTAGACAAAAGAACCATTGTGTTCATTCAGTTCAGACAATGGATTGGATTTTAGAGACTGTTGACTATACTAATCGAAGACAACACATTATTTTACTAAAACCGTTGCGCTAAGAGAGATTAATCATTAATAATCACCTAATAAACACTTGACTAAGTACAAGCCTTACAATAGTCCATTAAACTAAACCATTATTTCATCCAACCTTCGAACAACAGTTTTATATGCACTTGCTTTTGTCTTGGATGAAGACACACAACAGATGAGTATCGTTGTCTGATACGCGTATTACAAGGCGCCTCAATATACAACGGTATTGAGGGGTATCAGACAACGGTTAATAACCGTTGTGTCAGCCTGTTTTCCTTGTAGTGATTAATTCATTTCACAATACCATGTAGTTAATTTTCTATCACAAATTTATTCTAACTATTAAGTAGTGAGTATTAATTATTTATGTATAACTCATTTATTAAATTTGTATATAAACACTTAAATATCAAATATGAAGCGATGATATGTGGCATTATTTTTGTAAATTTTAGGAAAGTTTATTGAAATTTAAATAGGTAATTTGATTAATTAAATTGCTTCCGATTAATAAATTCGACTAATCGTCGATTATCCGATTAGTCAATGAAAGATACCTCCATCGATAATGCCAATTTCCGAATTTAAAAATGGTGCATGTAACTAACTAAGAAACTGAAACTTTTTTGAAAAGCCAATAGCTTGATAATAAACCCAGAAGGTCAAAAAAGGCCCATACTTAGAAACTAAAACTTGAAACTAAGAACATTTTCAATGAGGTGTCAATTATACATAAAATCATACATAATGTCAACAAGGGCAAGCTAATCTTAAGATGAAGCTATTAATGTGCATGTTATCATGGTTCTTATTGAGTTTA
>NW_027421778.1:0-114969 GCF_009905375.1 Apium graveolens
TTGTCCACGTAGGCATTTTTCGTGTGCCTTCAAAGAACCCACGGTCTCCTCAATTGTCATGGTCTCCAAATTCCTTTGTAAGAACTTGGTTGGGACAGCTCTGAGTAATTTCTTCACCACATATGCTTCATCGATTATTTCTCTAAGAGCTCAGATATTGGTGACTAGACCATTTAATCTCATCCAAAAATCCAATCAGATCCATGTCCATCATACATAAGAACTCGAACTCAGCCTTTAACGTTTATATTTTTGCCTTTTTCACTCTATCAACCCCCAAACACATTGTCTTCACAGCCTCCCACGTCTCCGTAGCATCCTTCTTTTCTGCTATTGACAACAAAATGTCCTCAGGGATACCTTGGTATATAGTAGCCAACACCATCTTGTCCACTTTATCCTGAATCACCTTCATGCCCGTGGACTCAAATATATCCCAGATTCCATATGCTTGCATATATACCTTAATCTTTAAGGACTAGGCCGTATAGTTACTTTTGGTCAACAATGGATAGCTTAACCATACCGAGCCCTCTTTTTTTCCAGGTCTCCATCATGCTTTTTTCCATGTCTCCATCATGCTTTGTTTTGGCATGTAGTTTGGCATACAAAGATATACGAGCTCTGATACCAAAAGATGGAACCAGCATAGGCTCTACACTGTATACACATTAATAAAAAGAGTAAAACAAAGAAACTGATTGATTTTATTCCCTCTGATAATGCATAGAAAATGAGTACAAGAATATAAATAACATAGAAACTTCCAATCAACTCACTCTAAAATTTCTCCTACAATCTATCCATAATACCAATCACACACTGACTCTCCTATATTAATGGTAACAAACTACGACTGAATCTAGGAGCACATATTATATTGTCAGCTAGATTTATTAGATAAAAAGATAGTAACTTGCTTAGATTAATATTCCCAACATTTCATGCTTAGTTTTTAGGTAGAAGAGGTACTTAGAAAGATGAGTGCCAAATCAAATAATAATGTTCCAATTAATCATCATTGCAGCTGAACTAGTTGAGCCAGATGGTTTGTTTTTGGTATCCCAACTCGATTCAGAATGTATTCAAGAACACTGAGGTCAACTCTGTTAAGAAAGTATTGAAGAACATTTCAGAAAATGTTGGTAAGATTTTCCGAGCAAACTTTTCTTTCTGTTGTCAAACCCATGTACATCTATGCTCAAACTTTATCAGACGAGTTTTCCTGATATAAAATTTCTACACCTGAAGGCATCTTAAACTCGTTCTTATTAGCGGACACACCTCAGTTATGGCATTCTCTACATTCAGGCCATGACTTAGTGCAACTTTCATAGTATGTAGTATATGAAGCCATATCATTTGATTCTTATCCTTAGTTTTTTCAATTTCTTGGGGAGGCTGTTGATATATAGTTATCATTTTTTTGTTTTTTTTTTGTTTTATTATTTAAGTCTAATCTTGTTGTTCTCTCGGTTCTAAAAACAGTGAGGCCGAAAAGAGATGAAAATTCAATTCCTTATTTTGAGTTATAAAAAGATGGTGAGGTTAACCAAAGAAGAAAAATGAGCTAAGTTCAACATATTAGGGAAAGAAGAAAAAGCAAGGAAATGAGGTGACTAAGATTTAGGAAGTAAAACCTCCCAAGCTGATATTCCGATATGTCCTCTATGTAGGGACCTATCTTGAATGACTGGATTTTCTTAATCTTTTTTTTCTACTCAAAACTTTTCAATTTTCTTAATTATTTTGTCTAAATCAACTATGATCCTATAAATCAACACATTCTGATTTATCTCGCAGTTCTGCCTTGTCGTTCAAGTCACTCTCAACGGATAACCTGATCAACATATATATGTTATAACTTAGATGGATATTCATATGTAGATATCAACGGATGACTGAATAGATTATCAACAGATGATAATGAAGCTTTCAACGGATAATCATATCTTAATAATTGATCATATCCTGATTCCTCTGTCAAATCCTGATGCCTTGATAATTCTTGATTCCTGATATAGACAGTTCTTAACACATATGTTGTAGATAGAGGATATAGTTTTGGTTTTATACACTAAAAATAAAATCATAGATTTTAGTCTTGTGACATGATTGAAGATTACCGGTTCTTATTAGCTTAATAATGTTTATTTACTTTCTTTGTTGTATAACTTGTGTAATTATTAGTGAGTAGTAATTTGTGCAGAAGATAGGGGAAGTCGTATTTGCACTATTTTATTACGATTTTTACCGAGATTTGATTGATTATGGTTATTCTACTTAATTACATTTTCATTATTAATTTGTAAAATCATCCGATATTAAGAATTAATTTAATGTAAAAAGGAGTAATAGATCGGGAGATTTTACTCATTACAGATATATTTGATTAGCCTAATTTAAAGTGAGAGCAAGATGAACATTTAAATTCTTTGAGCATTAATACTCGAGAGATATTTACAATTCCTTTAATTTCCCGATTAATTAAATTAACAAAAGTTATTGATATGTAAGCATATTTCTAGAGTGTTAATATTTGTGATATATTAACATATTCTTGTTATATGCGCACTTTAGTTCTTTTAACTTGGAAGCCTGGTATTGCATAAGCATTGTTAATTTAGTTATAATTCTTACCTAGTAAAATATACATCACACAATTGTTTTGCTTTTGAAATAACACATAGTATTTGAGTCAAAATCGACTAAACATGTCTCTTTGTGGATACGACGCACATGCCATTTTGTACTTTGCATATAACCAAAATTGACCGGGTTCCATACTTTTTTTTTTTGGATTATTTAGTTCATTTAATTTATTGGCCACTTCACAATGAATAAAAAAGAAATTGCGCATATTTGATTATTGAGCTTTTGTTTAACTTCTATTTCATTCTGTAAAATATCTGGTCATAAAATTACAATTCAGGCCCAATCTACAACAAGACGGTTCATTGATATCTTATTTCTATGTCGGCCCAATTCTAGTAAATTCTCGACTATTCTGTACCGTTCAAACTGCTCTATAAATATATGTTTCTCACATTTCTTATCATTCATTCCAAGTAGTCATCTCAGTTCCCTATTTCTTTTTATGTTTCCTCACATATAGCAATTTTTATTATAATTGATCAAAAAAATCATGTTTTAACACATTTGCTAATTTTCCCAAGTATATATCAACCACCTACAATCTACAAAATATTTATCGTTTCTATTGAAATTGGTAAGTGATGGATTGACTTAATTCTTTAAATACGCAATCGTAATTACTTTACTCTTGATCATCTGATGGTATTGATCTAAACAGAGATGTCAAATATTGAATTTTTATGAAGGCAAAGATTTTACCTTTAATGTTTATAAATTAAAGGTATTTGTCAAAATTATAATGTGTGTGTATATATATTGGCTTGAGTTCTTGGACTCAATTTTGAATATGATTGCAAATTATTTAATGATTATTTTTTTCGTTAATGTGGTTAATTCAATATTTTGCTAAATTTGATTTGCATTTTGTATGTAAAATGCACACATCAAATCTATGTAATCTTTTCCTTCATCTATAATTTATTGTTGGTTATAAAAGGGCACTTAATATATTTCTTTGATTTTCATTTATGGAGAGATGATATTTGCTAAAAACAGTGAAGAAAATGCTCCCCAAAGAATCAAGGTCCACCAGTTCAAGGTAAGTATAATTCTTTTAGCATCCTAGATTTTGGTTTTTTAGTGTTATAATCTTTCCTCACAAAAAACATGTTTTCACTTAATTTATTTCAATTATTTTTGTTTCCTATGCAAGTAGTAATAACCTATTTAGGCTCAAGCCAAAATAGTGAGAATAATAATACGTGCAATTATATCATTTTGTGGTCCCATTTACAAAACTCCATTGCCAATGGTCATCGGTGTTCATCCAAAGTCCAGAACTCCCTGATATTTGCCATATTGAATACTAAGTGTACCAGTTTTCCTAATTGAAAAAAATTGAGGAAGCCAAGCTCAGGATTTGTTATTTTGTTGGTTTCACATTTTGGTGTGTATCATGCTGAATATATACAATGATATCAATTACATAAATGTAAAATAGAGTCAGTATGAATGTATTTATGAAAACAGGGAGATGGGAAAAAGTATACTCAAGAGTGTTTATATTTGTAAGGTAAATATGCAGACTGGGCCTCTGTCACCTTTGAGCACCTCATTCACCTGCTCCATGTTCCAACACGCACTCTCTCCTCTAGGCGTGGTAATAAGTTGACTGAATCTGGTCTTTCTCTGTTCACATCTTGTGTGACATCAGGTGTGATTTCTGATTTATAAATTCATAAACATAAATAATTTAAGCATGTGATATATTCCTTTTTTCTGGTAATAATTATAAAGGATTATTTTTCTTGATTTTCATAGTTGAGTGTTTATTTGTTAAATTTATTTATTATAACCATGTTCTAGTATACAATAATTAAATTAAGTGTTTCTTTTGAGGGTAAACTAATTAAATAATATTTGGGATTTTTTTTGTCAAATTTTATTGAAATTAAATTTATTTCATTTATTTAAAATAAATATTTACATCTTTCTTTTCCATTATTCATTAATTCTGCCATTAATGATGGAACATTATTTTCTTTTAATTATAGTTTATTTTCAAAAGACTTTTTTCAGTTTACACAAAATCTATCCTTATTGAGTTTTGTTCGACCCCAATTTTTTATATCTCTAAAAATTGTTTGAATTGATTTGTGAAAATGATTGATTTTTTATATAACTCTAAACATTGTTTGAAGTGATTTTTTTTATATCTCTAAAAATTGTTTGAATTGTTTCAATTCATTCTCTTTCAAATTAATTGAGTTGAAATCTCATCTTCCAAACTGACACTAAATAATAGTAATCTTTGTAGGTTTTCATTTAATTAATTTATACTTTCCTTGAATTAGTACTCCCTCTCTGTTAATTTAAACTTTTTGACTTGTATTATATAGGAGCATAGAAGGAGAAAGTAGTCATAAGCAGCAGCAACCTTCCTATTCCAATTGAAAGGGTAATAATAATAAAACCTCTCAGCCACTTTACTCAGCAAGGACTGTATAAGGCATTGGACCCTAAGTGGAATTTTCAGAAACTGCCCGCCAGATGAGTCGGTAGATCTGAAACCAGTCAGTCCAGCTAGAAAGCTTGTGGAGGATTCTCATACTTCTCTTAATCTAAATATAAATTCTATATTATTTATTATCCTAATTGAATACAATATTCTAGTTTTTACTAATTACTTCATATGGGTTGTATTTTATTTTTATTTTATACAGAGAAGTAAAATGAATAATAATAGAAGAGGTGTATATTTTCCTGGTTAACATATTTTAAAGAGTTACATGATATGTTGTTGACATCTTTTAATTAATTTTAAAGTTATAACTTTTTCTTGAAATTGCTTGATGATGAATTTATTGCCTTCGAATCTATGTTTAAGATCTTGATTGTCGAAATTCGTGTAATATAGGCCTCACAAAATGGTTCTGGATCCGGAGAATAGAACTGAAATATCATGAAAAGAGATCGGAATTATATAATCAGATAGTATATGAAAATAAAATAAATTTGATCCGAAAATTACCTCAACCGAAAATTTAACCAAAAATAATTTGTAATACTAGATCCTATTATAAATTGGAACCAATCAAAATCAAATAATATATTTTTCGAACCGAATATGACCAGAATTAAGCAAAATAAATACTTAAAATTACTTTATATTTTTGATAACATAATTATTTAATCATAATTTTTTTAACAATTACATTATATTATATTAAAAGTACTACATTGAATAAAAAGATATTTTTTATGTCTCACGAATTGAAAAAAAGATAAAAAGATATTTTTTATGATCTGAAAATATCTGAACCAAATTTAATCCAAATCTAATTTCGTCCGATCATATTCTGAATCATCCGCTTTTAATGTTAATTAGACTCTAACTAAATCATATTTTATTTATTTATAGAGTGAGTTAAAATGAATAACAATCCAAGAGGTGTATATTTTTTTGGTTAACATATTTTAATTTTTGGTTTTAGAGTTGCATGAAATATTGTTGACATCTCTTAATTAATTTTAAAGTTGTAACTTTTTCTTGGAATTGCTTGATGATGAATTTATTGCTTTGAAATCTATGTTTAAGAACTTGATTGTGGAAATTCGTGTAATATAGACCAGTCAAAATGGTTCAGGATCCGGAGAACCGAAGTGAAATATGTTGAACCGGGATTGAAATTATATAATCCGATAGTTATATGAAAATCAAATAAAATTGATCCGAAAATTATCCCAACCGAAAATTTAACCAAAAATAATTTGTAATACTAAATCAGATTATAAATTGGAACCAATCAAAATTAAATAATATATTATTCGAACCAAATATAACGTGAATTAAGCAAAATGTATACTTAAAAGTACATTATGTTTTTGATAACATAATTATTTAATCATAATTTTTTTAACAATTACATAATATTATATTGAAACTACTATATTGAGTAAAAAGCTATTATGTCTCATAAATTAAAAAATTGAATAAGTTATGATCTGAAAATATCTTAACCGAATTCAATCCGAACCAAATTCAATCTAAACTGAATTTTGTCCGATCATAATCTAAATCATCGGCTTTTGATTTGAATTAGACCCAAACTAAATCACATTTTAGCTAATTCAAATTGTCTCCAAGTATTTCATAATCCGAAAATGAATTTGATCCGAAATTAATAAAATTCAAAATAGATCCGGTTATCCGAATTGTCACATTAACTATAGTGTGTGCGCGTTTCTATTGCAAATATTATGAAGTTGAAAGACGAATGCAACTAACATACAATTAAGCTGGTTGAATGGCTTTACATTTATAATTAAAAGTGAGCTTGTAATTATTTTACTTTACACTTAGTGTAATGACAGACGACTATATTTATGTGTTAGAGCGCCATCTATATTAAAATTTGAAGAAGAATTTTTAATCATGTTTGAAAATTTCTTATTAGTTGCAATGTGTTCTTGTTTTCTTATTAGTTGCAATGTTGTCATGAAAATTTCAGTTATTCAAATTAATGGGTAAATTTCCTTGTGGAGGGCAAGTTCTTGTTTTGTATTAGTATATATAGGTATAAATTTAATAAATTTACTTAGAGAATATATATACTAGTAGGTATAAATGAAGAGGTACTAGTATAGATTAAAGGGATTGAGAAAGATTAAGATATATATTATTATTAATATTATTATTATTAATATTATATTATTATTATTATTATTATATTATTATTATTATTATTATTATTATGTTTATAATTTAAGTTTAATAGTTATTTCAACAGTGAAATGCATCCAACTTACATCTTATTTTTCACTTCCTATTTATTTTTGCATTAACAAAAGGTTGTCACATAAATTTATTATTTCTATTTTTTAATTGATACACATAAGACTTGTCACATTTTTTTGACCATCCACGGATCCTTGTATATGGTTTTGAAATTATAATTTGAAACCCTAAAACGATTATTAATTAATTAATTTTATTTTAATATGGATTGATTAACTGATGAGAAAAGTTTGTACAACATTAAAAAAATAATCGGCTACATTTAATATTAAATTTTTCTCTATGTGCTGTGAACATGGTGTCTATCAAATGGTTAAATCTCCCTTTTTTCATGGTGAAAATCATTGGAAGGAATTGGATTATAAAAGTGGGTTGTTGTAATGATATCATAGAAAGTTGTCTATCAAATGGTTAAATCTCCCATTTTTTCATGGTGAAAATCATTTGAAAGAATTGGATTATGAAAGTGGGTTGTTGTAATGATATCATAGAAAGCATGACTGCATAGAGAAAAAATTTATTTTAAAATTTTAGATGAGAGTTTTAGCATGTAATGATGTTATAGTCACCATGACACCACTGAGAAAAAAATGATTTTAATATTGTACATGAGAGTTTGAGTATAGAAAGAAATGCTCAATAATAGTATATGAAATTAAATTTGGTAAGAAATAATACCTAAGTGTGCTTTCTTATGTGGGTCATGATCAGAAATACATTGTTATTTATAATTCTTAAATTAATTTTAAAATTTGAATCAAAAAGAAATATTGGAATTATCATTTAATATTATAATTGAAATAATAAAATATTTGATTGTGTTTTAATGTTGATTGATTAAAAAAATACTTGTCATCGATTAGGCTATTTGTATGCCATTAATCATGCAAATTTATCCACTATTGATAACTATAAAAAAACGTTTTACAAGACATAAAAATAATAATTTGACATCAAATATTATATTTTTCCCTGTCTTGCATAAAAAACCAACAAATCTAAAATGAGCATAAAAGATCAACAAATGAAAAGTGAGCATTAATGCAAGATGTGAGGAGTGTAAGATATTTGCACCATTAAACACATTCAAAAGAATGTACAGAGTGTATGGTGAAAGACCCTGTACGTGTGAACATTCTTAGGATGCATAAAAAGTTAAAGGTAAGAAAAATCAAACACTTGACAAGAATAAAGTAGTAAATTAAAAAAATAATAATTTATTCAAATATATTTGAAAGTATTCGAGATTGTACTTTAGCCATGGTTATATTCACACCGGACTTGCCTTGATTTGATTGTGTTTTTGTTGTCAAAAAGACTCGAATATCCCAAAAATATCAATGGAGTGTCAACCCTCTTAAAATACTAATATAAGATTCTGAAATGGGCCTTAATCTAACAAATTGAAGAATAACTACTCCCTTAACATGGTATCACAGAGCACTCAAGTTCGATTCCTTCCCCCCCCCAATATTCTCACAGACATACATGAAATTAACATCGTTCATGGAAGTAAACCTTCCTCCATGTCAATAACTGAAAAATAACAGTGATGATGAATCGAGAGGGGTCTTGCGGACAAATAAATACCGGGAACAATTGATGAAATGGTTCTCCGTATTCACATTTTCTTTAAAGAAAAACCTTGTTCTTGATTGGTTAGTGATTATGATCACGTATTTTAAGGAAACCACACTCTACCAATAATCCAATAATAATACTCAACAGAGTTTTCCTCCTATTCGGTTAATATTAATTAAAAGAGCTTTAAACTATTCAATAAAATATGTGAAACTATTCGATAAAATTATGAAAAATAAATATTATGATAGTGGTATACTAAAAGTATATTGATAGTCAATACATGCCCGTTGTGTAAAGCCCTTGGCGACAAGCCGAGCTTTGTAACTTTCAATAGTGTCGTCTGATTTCCGCTTAATTCTGAAAATCCACTTACTGTCAATAATATATTTTATGGGCAAAAGGTTTTTCTATAATGCTACATATTCAATTTTTATGGCTTCTCTCCATTGAGGATATTTTTGTTCCTGGGTAAAAGTAAATGGAATGAAAGAAAGTGAAGTATAAGCCATATAGTCAAAAATATAGGGTTTTAATCTGATTGTATAAACTGAGAAATCAATTGCGTGGAAAGTCTGATAATATTAAAGGACGAATACAGGGTTACATATATAGGCTAATCAATATGTGGTAGCTTGCTCACCAAGATGTGAAGCCTTAAAACTAGGGATTACAGCAGATTTCCTACCATTACTCAATTACTGAAAATATTCTCTTACAATCTCTCCACGCCTAGCTAATGAAACCACATACACAGAATAATCCTCACCGCCTGCTACAAATAGAACTACTAATATTGTAGTAAAACATATAATTAAATTTAGATTATAATTCCAACAAATTCCCCCTTAATCTAAATTACTTTAATTTCTTCCAGACTTTTTACTCCCAACAACATACGCATACGTTCGAATTTAACTGTGGACAAAGCTTTCGCTAGCACATCAGCACGCTGCATCTCTGAACTTATATGCTTGACAACTATTTCCTTCCTCTCGACACACTCACGCATGAAATGGTAACGGGTATCAATGTGCTTGCTTCTACCATGAAACACCGGGTTTTTTGCTTGATCAATCGCCGACTTATTGTCAATATATAGAATGACTGGTCATGTAGGCTCGTTTGTTATCTGACTCAATAGTTTACGCAACCAGATTGCCTGACAAGCAGCTGCTGTTGCAGCCATAAATTCTGCCTCGTATGAAGATAGAGCGACACATTTTTGTTTCTGAGATACCCATGTGATGACACTTTCATCCAGGTAGAAGGCCATACCACCCGTACTCTTCATATCCTCAATGTTACCAGCAAAATCACTATCTGAATAGCCTGTTAACACATTATTTCCACTCGACTTTGAATACAACAGACCAAAATCTATCGTGCCCTTTACATACCTTAATATACGGTTCACAGCATTCATGTGCATCTCTGTGGGTCGTTCCATATGTCTGCTTACGATGCCCACAACATACGCTATGTCTGGACGCGTATGCACGAGGTAACGTAGCCCACCTACAATGCTTTTGTACTGACTTGGATCCACAGGATTTCCTCTTTCATCCTTGGTGATCTGTTCCTGCGGTTCCATAGGATACTTCACTGCTTTACACTCGAACATACCTGCCTTCTGCAACACTTTCTTGGCATATGCCTTCTGTTTTAACTCAATGTAGCCAGTACCCTGTATGACCTCCATTCCCAAGTAGTGAGATAGTCTTCCCAAGTCACTCATTTCGAACTTATCATTCATCTCCTTCTTGAACTTGTTAATAGCTGAAATGTTTGGCCCGGTAACTAGTAAATCATCAACATACACTCCTCTTATCAATGTATCACTTCCTTCCTTTCGAGTATACACGGCATGTTTATACGGGCAGCGAATGAAACCTAAACTTTCAAGATACTTGCTTAGTTTTGAATACCAAGCACGTGGAGCTTGGCGTAGCCCATAAAGTGCTTTTACTAAACGATAAACTAAATGTTCCTGATTTTTTTTCACAAAACCTTCCGGTTGAGAAACATATACCTCCTCTTGTAAGTCTCCATTAAGAAATGCAGATTTGACGTCCAAATGGTGTACGTCCCAGCTGTTTTTGGCCGCATATGCAAGTAACAATCTCACTGTCTATAGTCTGGTGACAGGTGCAAAGATTTCTTCGAAATCTACTCCATATTGTTGTACATATCCCTTTTCCACTAAGCGGGCTTTATGTTTCACAATCTTCCCAGCTGGATCCTTCTTTAGTTTAAATACCCATTTTAGCCCAATAGGTTTGCAGCCAGGAGGCAGAACTGACAACTTCCAAGTTTCATTTTTCTCAATTGCTGCAATTTCATCCTTCATCGCCTTTTCCCATTCAGGTTCAATTGCTGCCTGTTTATAGTTTACAGGCTCTTCGATGCCCATCAAAAATAACTCATCACCAGGTTCTATTGCTTCTGTTTCATTGTAGATATCCACCAAAGGTCTGTATCGCTTTGGTTCACTGCTCAAACTTGATGACCCAGAGCTGGAGTCAGACTCTGAGTTTTGACTTGGCCCAGTACGTGTCACAGGTGTAACTTCTCCTGAATGAGTTTCACCATCATGTGTGCTCACGGGTGTAACTTCACCTGAGTGGGTACCATCACCATGTCTACGTTCAGAATGCGATGTATGAGATTCACCAGCACTTGAATTATCTTCTTCCCTCTCTGAATCAAGACCTATGAATATAAAGGACCCACCAGATTGATTAGAACCTTCATCTTGCTGATTCCACAACCACTCTTTCATCTCGTCGAAAACAACATCTACTTATATGTAATTTTCCACTCCTCGGATCATACAACCGAGAGGCTTTGGTGCCAGATTCACGACCAAGATACACAACTGCTTTACTTCGATCATTCAATTTTGTAGTATGCACACTTTGTATTTTCATGTATGCTACACACCCAAACACACGTACATGCTCCAAGCTCGGTTTCTTGCCTTTCCAAGCTTCGTAAGATGTCTTTCCTGACAAGGATCGTGTTGATAGACGATTAAGAATATACACAACATGTCGTACAGCTTCTCCCCATAGTGTAGATGGTAGTTGCTTCTCTTTTAATATACTTCTTGCCATTGCTACAACAGTTCTGTTTCGTCTTTCCACAACTCCGTTTTGTTGTGGGGAGTAAGGTGCTGTAAAGTGTCTAACAATGCCTGCTTCTTCACAATATGTTTTAAAATCATTTGACAAGAACTCTCCACCATGATCTGTCCGGAACACTTTGATCTTGTTTTCAGTCTCTTTCTCAACCATAATTTGGAATTTTTTAAACATATTTAAGGCCTCATCTTTATTTTCCAGCATGTATGTCTACATCTTTCGACTGTAGTCATCTACTAACAACAGAAAATACCTGTTACCAGCCGTAGTAGGAGGTGAAATTGGTCCACACAAGTCTCCATGAATTAATTCCAACTTCTTAGCAGCCTTGAAATCAGATTGACGAGGGAACGGCTTTCTCGCTTGCTTTGTCATTAAGCAGCCTGAACATGCTTCCTTGGGTTGAACAAAACTTGGTAATCCATGTGCCATCTCATTCACATTCATTAGCTTCATAGCTTGGTAGTTTACATGACCAAGACGAGCGTGCCACAACCTAGTTACTTCTTTAATTAAAATAGTAGGTAATTCGGTTTATTTGTTTCGATGATAATTTTGTACAGCCGATTCACGGAATTTTTAACCTTCATGAGTAGCTTCCCTTGTTTATCACGCACCCACAAGAAATCACCACTTAGTGTCACCTGATTTCCCTCCTCGGAGAGTTGTCCAAGGCTTATGATGTTGTTACATAGTTTGGGAATATAATACACCTCGCTTAGAGTCCTTTCTTCTCCATTTTTGCATTGCAGTACAATAGAACCTCTCCCTTTAATTTCTACCAAAGATCCATCTCCAAATTTCACTTGCCCCTGGATTTTTTCATCTAAGCTTGAAAATTTTGATCTCTGGCCTGTCATATGGTTACTCGCGCCATTATCCAGATACCATACATTCGATTCATCTCCGGTTGTCTTTTGTGCATTTAATCGTGGTTTGATCTCCTCATTCATCAGTACTACATTGCTCTTTTCCTCTCCACATTTTTCAACCAACAACAACGCTGGCTCATCATCTTGAGTCTGAACCAGGTTTGCTTCTGCACTCTGTTCTTTCTCTCTCCTTGGCTTGCGACATTCAGCAGCATAATGCCCAAAGTTACTACAGTTAAAGCATCTGATCGTGCGTCTGTCTCTGCCTCCGCGTGTATTTTCTCTGCCTCGATATCTAGAGTTCTGGGGCTCCGTTCCCCCTTTGTTTGATCTCTTCATCCACTCTTCCCTAGTGAGTAGGAGTTGCCCGTCCTTGTTTTCCATCTTCGACAATTCTTGCTCTGTGAGTAAGAGTTGTTCTCCCGTGTTTTCTACATGTCCACAGAGTCGTTCCTCATGGGCTTTCAATGAACCTACTGCCTCTTCCACCGACATTTCCTCCACATTGCCAAATTGCTCAATTGTGGACGCAATTTGCAAAAATTTTGAAGGAACTGCGCGAAGCAGTTTCTTTACCACATATGATTCCTCGATCGTCTCCCCAAGTGCCCTGATATTAGTTACTAGGCCATTAAGTTTCATACAAAAGTCATCCAATTTCTCTGAATCTTTCATATTCAATCCCTCGAATTCAGCCTTCAGAGTTTGTGCGCGTGCTTTCTTGACTCTATCCGCTCCCAGACATAAGGTTTTAATAGCATAGGCTTCTTTTGCAGTGCTCTTGTCCGCCACCGATAATAGTATATCTTCAGGGATTCCTTAGTATATAGGAGCCAAAGCTGTTTTGTCAGTTTTTTCTTCGATCACCGCTTTGTCGTCTTAAGTTTCAACAGCCGTCCATACTCCATGTGCCTGCATAAAAACCTTCATCTTCAGGGCCCATACGGTGTAGTTACTTTTTGTTAACATAGGGTACGTTAAACCAACTGTGCTGTCCTTAGTCTTGCTCATCTCCATGGCGTTTGGCTCGCGTTAGACCTGGTGGCTCTGATACCAGATATAGGGTTTTAATATGATTGTATAAACTGAGAAATCAATTGCGTGGAAAGTCTGATAATATTAAAGGACGAATACAGGGTTACATATATAGGCTAACCAATATGTGGTAGCTTGCTCACCAAGATGCGAAGCCTTAAAACTAGGGATTACAGCAGATTTCCTACCATTACTCAATTACTGAAAATATACTCCTACAATCTCTCCACGCCTAGCTAATCAAACCACATACACAGAATAATCCTCACCGCCTGCTACAAATAGAACTACTAATATTGTAGTAAAACATATAATTAAATTTAGATTATAATTCCAACAAAAAATTGGTTTGGGCTTGTGAATGATTTTTGGGCTCTCGTAATTCGTCGATTAACGTTTGTGTTATTATTAGAATATTCTGTATATACAGGGGATGAATCAGATGTATGGTTAGTCGGCAGAGGTGGTGGTGATGGTAATGTTTTGTGGGCGACGTTGGTGTTCATAATGTAGAATATGTATGACTTGAGAAGTGGTGGGTAAAGGTTGTTCTTTTGAAACGGAATTAGGAGCCGAAACCAAAATTGGTGATGGGAGATCATGTGTTGAAGGAGAAGATATGATATGCATCAGTACATCTAATAGTACTTCATCCCAAGTGAAATTACTTAAATTCAGTTTCACTTGTGAAAAAATATTCATGAATGAAAATTTATTCTCATAAAATATAACATCACGAGAGATGAAAATTTAGATGATGTTGGATCAAAACAAAGGTGACTATGATGAGTTATAGAAAATTCAATGTAAAAACATAGGCGGGAATGAGGATCTAATTTGTGTGTAGTGTAAGGCTTGAGACATGGATGACACAGACAACCAAACATTTTCAAAGAGTCATAATTTAGAAGATCTCCAAATAATAACTAATAAGGGGATTGTTTTGGAGTACATAGGTTGGAAGTCTGTCTGTTAAATAGACTACATGCTGACAAGCATAGCTCCAGAGTTGTCGTGGTAAGTATGTTTGATGTAACAATGTTTTTATAGTTTCAGTGATACGACGATGACGCCGTTTAGCTAAACCGACAGTGTTGTGGATTGTATGGTGGTGACATTTTATGTTCAATACCTTGTGAATGAAGATAAGGGTTTCATAACCAAAAACTCTCCACCTCCATTAGAGTAAAATGTTAAAAAATTTTGATTGAAATATTTCTCAACTAATGGGTGAAATTTTTGGAAAAGGGATGTGACCTCATTTTTGTTCCTGAAGTGTACAACCAAATATATTTAGTACACTGGTCTAGAAATATGATATAGTAAAGCTTTTTATCAAGATATAAAACTGGAGATAGACCCCAAAGATCACTGAAAATGGTTTGCAATGGTTTTGACTAGTAAGATTAGAGGTGTAAAAAGGTAACTGGTGACTTTTATTACATAAGGATGAGTTACAAATTTATGATAAATCAGTTTGATTATAAGGTAAACTGAACTTATTTAGCATAAAATGCAAAACTTGAGAGTTGAGATAACCCAATCGGCTGATGCCACTGGTTTTTGGAAATAACAGTACTTGAATGATGCCAAGGAGAATGTGATGATTGTTTTGGCCAGTTATTAAAGTCTGCTATATTCAGGCCACGTGCTAGCGGATTTCCCCTACTCAGATCCTTCACAATAATTTATGAGGAAAAAACTCAATTGAGGTGAGATTATCTTTGCAAAATTTGGTAATAGATATTAAATTGTGTTTGATTGCTGGAGCACACAATGTATTGTGGAGATTAAAATTTGAATTAGAAGCGGGTAAAATTGAAGAACCAATTTTAGTAATAGGAATACAGTTACGGTTACCCAATATGATTTCTTCTTGACCACTGTAGTCCTGTGGATGGTGAATATTGCGTGAGTCATCGGTTATGTGATGAGAAGCACCTGTTTCCAGTATCCACGGATTGTTGAAGGAAGTTGAGGTTGCCGCGAAATTAGCTTTTGCTTCCATGTGATTGTGTGATCGAGATCGACTTACTCATTCAAAGTGTCCATATTTTTCACAAAGTTGGCATTGTAGACCTGGGTGTGACTGTGTACTTGGTCCCACTGAAGATCTCCACTGAGGTTGAGAATTGCCAGAAAAATTTTGTCGAGGTCGTGGAAACCGTTTTCTCTGACGCTATTGGTTAAAAGGAGGTCGTTGCTTGTCATTGTATGAGAGATGACTATGTTGATTTGTGTGTTGGGTTATGGCTGCTGTGATGGAATTTGCATTTCCTTTCTTCAAATGCTCGTGTTTGAGAAATAATTCATGACCAGTAAGTTTATCAAAAAGCTCCTCGTACACTATTGGAGAATCAGTGGCTCGTATAGATGTAGAGATTTCTCGGTATTCAATGCCAAGGCCACTCAGTATTTTTATAATTAATCTTCATTAGAAATAGGAGCTCCAGCTGCTGTACGTTCATCTGCAATTGACTTTCTCCCATGTCTCTTGCTTTTTTGATCCATCTCAAGTTCATGAGTTTTGAGCATACCATAAATTTCATCAAGAGTAGTTTCATCAAGAGCATAGTTGTCTCTTATAGTAGTTGACTTCAAATCCCAACTTTCAAGAAGAGCTAAAAGGAATTTAAGATTTGAATCTTCAAGATCATATTCCTTATCCACCAGTGACAGATCATTCAAGAGTTTGACAAATCTGTCATATAAACCATTTTAATGTCTCATCAGGTTTTGAGTCAAAGTGCTCATACTCTTGAGTGAGTATAGTCCTCCTGTTCTTCTTGATTATATAAGTTCCCTAGCATCTTGTCTCCAAGGCATCCCATATCTTCTATGCAGTCTTGCAGTGAATTACCCTGTTAGATATGACATTATCAATGGCACTATGCAGCAAATACCTTACCTTTGTATCCTTGGCAATAGATGAGATATCTTCATCTGTATACTCACTTTTCTCCTTTGGTACGATCTTTGCTAGCTGATCTGCAACTACAAAAGAGAGTTTGGTTGGCTTATGTGGTCCTTCCATATGGGATACTCAGAAGGTCTCAGCATGGGAACCCTAATAGTCTCATCTCGACTGTGGGTTTGAGTCTTTGGAGTTTCCTCAGTTTTGGCGGGCTTGGTTGGATTTTCTGCTTCTTCAGACATGATTGTTTTGGATCTTTACTGTATATGTGGTAACAGATAAGCTCTGATACCACTTGTTAGGTCACACAACACTGTAGAAGGGGGTTGAATACAGTCTTTAGTACAATCAAATCAATTTAAAACACAAGTAAAAGAAAACAAATTTATTTGATATAATAAACTCTGTTACAATGGAACTGTTCTCTCTCAGTGATGAACAAATATCACGAGAGCTGCTCGGTTACAATGTATGATTTTCTCGATAATGATAACATAAAGTGTAAACCTATGTCTGTGTTTATATAGTACACATTTACAAGATAACTTCTAATTGATATGGAATATAATTTAGTCTCCTAAAATATATCAATCGGATATCTTATACAAGTCTTTCAGTTCTCTAGCTCTTTCCATGCATATCTTCTTTTTAGTCTCGATCTTCCTTCCTGTAAATCAGCTTCCTTCCTTAACTGTTAGTCCTCTCGTACTTATGTTCTGATATGACCTTAAGTCCTGATATGACACTATGTCCTGACTTCTAGTAAGTCCTGATATTCCCTGTTTGTTAAGATCTGAAAATTAAACATGAAACACATTAGACATGACATCTCAAATATATCCAACATATCCTACCCATGATTTGGAGTTAGCGGATGTGGTCATTTCTTTGAAGATTTAGAGGCATTATTTGTAAGGAGAGACTTGTGACATCTTTATTGATCACAAGAGTCTCAAATACATTTTTACTCAAAAGGAGCTTAATATGAGGCAGCGAAAGTGGCTTGAACTTCTTAAGTATTATGATGCTAATATTCACGAGCATCCAAGAAAGGTGAATATTATGGCGGATGCTCTTATTAGGAAGAACGTGGGGAGTATTGCATCTCTCGTTACTCAGCCACACCTTATTTCAGATTTGGAGCGCTTGGGTGTTGAGTTGTATGTTAGAGGATTAGGTGGTAGCATTGCAAATGTGAAAGCTGAACCGAATCTTTTTTCAGTGGTTAAGAAAGCTCAAAAGTATAATACGGGTTTTGAAGAGATTAGATTTGAGGTGGCAAGTGGAAAAAAAACACATTTTCGTGTTGACAATGAGGGTGTGATATGGTTGGGTAGTAAATTTTGTGTGCCCGTAGACCTGATGATCGATGAGGAAATTTTGAAGGAGGCTCATAGTTCTTCATTCTCTATTCATCCAGGTTCCACTAATATGTATGGAGATCTGAAGAAGAACTTTTGGTAGAGTGGAATGATGGGAGACATAGCAGAATTTATGAGAAAATGTCTTACATGTCAACAAGTGAAGATAGACCATCAGAGGTCTAGTGCATTATTGCAGCAGCTAGATATTCCGGTTTGGAAGTGGGAAAATATTACTATGAATTTTGTGACTCATTTACCGAGGACCTTCAGGAAGAATGATGATATACGGGTGGTGGTTGATAGACTCACTAAGTCTACTCACTTCTTACCTATTAAAGAGAATACTCCTGTTCATTAGTTGGTAGAGATTTTTCAGCGAGATATTGTTAGACTTTATAGTGTTCCTGTGTCGATAGTTTCTAACAGGGATACAATATTTATATCTCATTTTTGGAAGGGAGTCCAGCAAGCTTGGGTACATGGCTTAAATTTTGTACAACTTATCATTCATAGACCAATGGACAGTCAGAAAGGACGATCCAGATGTTGGAAGATATGTAGAGGGTATGTGCTTTGGAGTGGATAGGTGACTGGGATAAGTATTTGTATCTTGCTGAGTGTGCTTATAATAACAGCTGGCACGCGAGTATCGGTTTGCCAGCATTTGAGGCTTTGTATGGTAAAAGATGAAGGGCACTATCTTATTGGGATGAGGTTGGTGACAAAGTCATTGAAGGGACAGAGTTGGTTAGAATCAATATTGAGAAGGTAGAGAAAGTTTAAGAAAGTTTGAAGCAGGCTCGATCGCGTCAAAAGAGCTATGCGGACCCATACAGGAAGTTTGGTGGATTTGAACCGGGTCATCATGTGTTCATGAAGGTGTCACCTTTTAAGGGTGTGAAGCGTTTTGGTATGAAGGGGAAGCTTAGTCCAAGGTATGTTAGACCTTTTGATGTTATGAAGAAAGTGGGGGTAAAATCTTATAGAGTTGCATTGCCGCCACCACTATCTCATGTGCATAATGTGTTTCACGTGTCTGTTTTGAGGGTTATAAATATCAACCATTACATGTAGTTCAGTATCCATTACATAAGTTAGAGAGGATCTTTCTTGTGAGGAATAAGTTGAGGCTATCTTAGCTCAAGAGGAGCGGGTTTTAAGGAAGAACAACATTACATTTGTGAAGGTTTTGTGGAAAAATCATTCTGAGGGAGTGGCGACTTGGGAGTTTGAAGAATATATTCATGAAAAATATCCGTATTTGTTCGAATCAGGTACGTGTATTTAGTTTCGTTTGATTCCTGGGATGGAATCCTTTTTAAGGGGGTATATATGTAATATATGTGTAATTTAGATGATGATAATAATAGAAAGAATAATAATAATAATAATAATAATAATAATAATAATATCTAGAATAAAATTGAATAAGTGATTTAATATATTTGCTAATTAGAAGAAAAATAGAATTAAAAGTCATTGGTTATTATAATCTAATTCTAATAAAAGTAGGGTACTTAAATTATTATATAAACAAGCTGGAGTTAATAAGAAAACCTAAGTTTTATTAAAAGAGCAGCCTTGGAACCGTAAACGGAGCAGAGACGGAGAAGAGAGGAAAGCTTGATACATGAATTAATCGATGATCTTATTTGTTCAGGAACCCAGGTTTATGTTACTTCCCTGTACTACCCTCTTGTATACGTACTATAGTAGTTATGCATCATTAACATGTTACTTGCGAATCTTTATGAATCAAGCTTCTAATTTATTGGGTTTCATGACCTATAATTATTAAAATAGTGTTTTGATGGATTTTCGTAGTCAATTACATAGTTATGCAATCACTTTATATGTTTTGTTTGTCAGTCAATATTTTGTTGTTTACGGAATCAAGATTGCATGGTTATGATTTGATGATTGATATATATTGTGTAATGTGGGTTTATGATTTTTTTCATCTTTTGATTCACACCAATAATATTTTATATTGGTTTATTAGCCATCCATCTTGGTTAGTTACTATTATTACATCTTACGTGATTTGAATGTTAAGGAATTAGTACCTGTACTTCATTGTGTACTAAATAAATTATGGATTTTTTTTATATTTAATACGCAGATAATCTCTTCTTAACACAATTTGTTCAATTTTTTGTAGTCTCGCTAAATTAATATGCAAGTCGCACATATATGTTGCAATTACTAGTTATTTTATTAAAATGTATGTACACAACACACATGTGTCTTAATTGTCACCAAGGCTTTTACTCCTCACATGTACTAGTATACATCTTTATTCCTTAGTTTTGTAACTAACCATTTCCATGTCTACTGATTTAAGCACCTACCTGATCATGTCACTATAGATACATATTGTTTATTTAATTGATTACTAAGTACACTACATACACTTCAAATTATGCATGAGGCTTGTTAATTAGAGCTGTCAAATATTAGACTTATATAAAATTTACTTGTGGTTAGTTGTTAATTAATGTAAAAAACAATAAATATTAATTGTAAATAATAAAATTTTATATTTAGTTAGCGGGTCGGGAATTTAGGGGATCATTTGCGGATTTTGTAAGTATTTAAGTTGCGATATTTGAGGTACGGATGTCTGTCCTCTTAGCATTTGGATATTTGATTCACTTATTTATGTATCCTGCTCGTTCCATTAAATATTTAATCTCACTATTTTGACATACGATTCAAAAAAAAATTAATTTGGAAATTTTAAATATCTATGTATGCTATTTGAAAAAATTATTTATGACACCCTCTGTTTTGGAAATATGAATTACTTGTCTCAGGTGATTTTAAATTTTGCGAGAATATTGTTTTTTGAACCCTTAATGTTATTTAGGGTATACCGAGTTAACCAGCTGTAGGGGTACTACAACCATGTCATTGTGGGTCCAGTGACATGATACTTCCGTGATAGTGTAATTGGTCACGCGTATCCTTCTTTTAGCTCTTGGGAGGAGCTTTTGGCCATTTTGATATTTGTTCAGGATACATGGGTGCACCCAGAGTTTGATTTGTGATTTGATTTACGTGACATTGTATATGTCGTACACATTACTCATTCAGTTGCACGCATTAGGTATCCTATGATATGTGTATTCGTATCTGTTCTGATCTATATATGAAATATCCTAACCCGTCGTTATTTCAACCATACTTATTTAATATTGTGGTTTTATAATAAATTATGAAATATTCATTCCTGATTTTCTGTTTTATAAACTATATTCCAAATTTGTACTAGGCGTTTTGAAATATCCATGTGATGGAGAGTTACCCCATTTATTAATTAGGATTTCGGAATCTATCATTATCCGGACTTAATTATTTATTTAGAGAATTTGACAATTATATTATTGGTTTAGACTGTTTAAAGATTTAATATTATCTTGAAAATTTTTAGACTGTTTAATTATTGTTTAGAAATATATTAGTGTTCTATTTGCAGGTTTATGAATTTTAAGTAATATCTCTGTTGTTTTAATCTAAACGTTAGTTTATTTCTATTTCTATTTATTGTTATTTATGTTTAGTACGTGAAGGATGTAATGACTTGGTCTGCAGCGTTGGTTATGTTCAGGAGAGTCTTCAGGATTAGTTTGAGTAGTGGAGATAGTTTAGGAAACGTTGGTACTGGTCCCTAATTTGTAGGGCTTTCATTTGTGTATTTATTTGTTTTCTCAGTTAATCAATAAACTATCAACTTCACGTATTTCTGTTTCTCTCGTTTAAACGTTATCATCTACATTTATATACACAGATATATATATAGATTGATTTGCAGGTGGTATTTTATATTGTGGTATCAGAGCTAGAATTCTTCAGCGGATGCCCAAGTACATGCCTAGAGGAACAACAATGGAAACAAATAAGGTTAAGGAGGGAGGAGTTGGTCTGAATTACCCAATGCTGGCTCGAAGCAACTATACAGCTTGGGCGATTAAGATGAGGGTGTTTATGCAAGCTCACGCGGTGTGGGATGCTGTGGAACCCAAGGATCCAAAAGCGAAGGTGGAAGAAAGAACGGACAAACTTGCATTGGCAGCGATCTACCAGGGGATCCCTGAAGACATGCTTTTGTCCCTCGCAGAAAAAACTACGGCTCAAGAGGCGTGGTCAGCCATCAAAACGATGTGCCAAGGGGCTGATCGCGTTAAGAAAGCCAAGGTTCAAACTCTACGATCTGAGTTTGAGTCTTTAAAAATGAAGGAGACAGAACAACTTGACGAGTTTTGTATGAAGCTAAATGGTTTGGTGGCAAACATTCGAGCTTTGGGAGAGGAAATTGAAGAAAAATATGTGGTGAAAAAATTACTAAGAGCTGTACCTTCAAAGTTTCTGCAAATAGCATCCACCATTGAACAATTTGGTGATCTGGAGAGTATGTCAGTCGAGGAGGCTGTGGGGTCGTTGAAGGCTCATGAGGAAAGGCTACGAGGCCAAAGTGAATCCAGTGGGGGGCAGTTACTTCTCACTGAGGACGAGTGGTTGAAAAAAGAAAAGGAGGAAGGGCAGCTGCTATTTACCAGGGAAGAGTGGCTGAAGAGGTCACAATCGAGAGGCAAGAATTATGGAGATGTAAGCAGGTCTCAAGAAACGAATAGGGGACCTCGAGACAGAAGCAAAGTAAGATGCTTCAACTGTCTCAACTACGGCCACTACGCAGCCGAATGCAGAAAGCCTAAACGACAAAGCGGACAGAGAGTCGAGGTTAATATGGCACAAACTACAGATGAAGAACCTGCGTTGTTGATGCTGAAGTATGAAACGAGAAATCAGCTCCTGAGTGAGAAGGGTATGATACCAAAACTGGTGCAAGACACAGCTAACCAACAAGAGATTTCAAATGTTTGGTATCTGGACAACGGGGCAAGCAACCATATGACTGGGCACCGCTCGAAATTTACAAGTCTGAATGAGGATGTAACAGGCCAGGTGCGTTTTGGAGATGGGTCAACAATTAGCATAAAGGGCAAAGGAACGATTACATTCAGATGCAAAAATGGTGCAGAACGACAGTTTCACGAGGTATACTACATTCCTAGCCTCTGCAATAATATTTTGAGTCTTGGTCAGCTATCTGAAAATGGAAATCGAGTTGTCTTGGATGGTGATTTTCTGTGGATTCATGATGAAAATGGTAAATTACTTGTAAAAGTAAAACGGTCAGGAAATAGATTGTACAAGATTATTGTTGAAAGTGTCGAGTCCACATGTTTGTTGACAAAAACAAATGAGTTGTCTTGGTTGTGGCATGAACGACTTGGCCATGTTAACTTTCATGCCATGAGTCTAATGTCTAAAAACAATATGGCTGCTGGTATGCCTCTGATCGTGCAACCCAAGGAACCATGCACAGGCTGTCTCATGTCTAAACAAACGAGGAAGCCTTTTCTGGCGCAATCAAGCTACAGAGCGAAATCTGCGTTGGAACTGGTCTATGGTGACTTGTGCGGGCCAATTACACCGGAAACTGCAAGCGGGAACAGGTATTTTTTCCTTTTAGTCGATGATTTTAGCAGGGTGATGTGGGTGTACATGCTAAAAACCAAGGATGAAGCTCTCAGTATTTTTAAAAGGTTCAAGGCCCAGGTGGAAGTTGGCCCAGAAAGAAAGATACGATGTTTTCGAACTGATAGAGGTGGGGAATTCTGTTCAAATGCTTTTAATTCCTACTGTGAGGATGCAGGGATCAGTCGTCAGTTCACAGCTCCTTACACACCACAAAATGGCGTGGTTGAGAGACGAAACCGAACTGTTGTTGCTATGGCCAGGAGTTTTTTGAAGACAATGAAACTGCCATCTTTCTTATGGGGCGAAGCAGTTCGCCACTCTATTTACATCCTCAATCGCCTACCTACGCGTGCTCTGTCAGATATAACACCGTATGAAGCTTGGACTGGTTGTAAGCCAAATCTGGAGCATATTCGAGTTTTCGGGTGTGTCACACACATGAAGATTCCTAGTATTAACCAAGAAGTTGGATGATCGTAGCAAGATGGTGATTAATCTGGGAAGAGAAACTGGAACCACGGCCTATCGTTTGTATGATCCTGTGACAAAACAAGTGCACATAAGTCGTGATGTGGTCTTTGAAGAAAAGAGAATATGGTCATGGGATCAGCTTAAGGAAGGATACAAGTCACAGCAAAACTACTTCAAATTTTTGGACGTGAGTCTGGGGACACAAACGTAGACAAGGAAAATGAGGGTCTCAGCAACGAAGGCACTAATACGGCTCAGTCTACAGACACTAATGCTGGAAACTCGTCTCTGGAAGTGCTGTCTACGCCTGTAGCATCTCAGACTTCAGATATATCTGAAAGTGATGGTTCTGCTGTTAGCAGTGAACCACAAAAGTGCAGAAGTCTTGATGACATCTACAACAACACAGATGTAGTCGAGTTGGAAGATGAGCTGTTACTTGCAGGAATGGATGAGCCTTTGAACTATGAACAGGCGTCAAGAAAGAAGGAATGGCGAGATGCCATGAAACAGGAGTTGGAAGCTGTTGAAAGAAATGCGACTTGACACTGACTGATTTGCCACAGGGAAAGAAAACAATAGACTTGAAGTGGGTCTTTAAGTTAAAGAAGGACTCAAATGGCGAGGTAGTGAAACACAAAGCAAGGATCGTGGCTAAGGGGTACGAGCAAGAATATGGAATCGATTTCGAAGAAATTTTTGCTCCTGTGACACGCTTGGAGACAGTTCGTCTTATTCTTGCTTTGTCAGCCAAAAATGGTGGGGAGTGCACCACCTAGATGTTAAATCAGCTTTTCTGAATGGGGAGCTAAAAGAGGAGGTTTATGTGTCACAACCTCAGGGGTTTGAAAAACCTGGACAGGAGCACAAGGTTTACAAACTGCACAAGGCGTTGTATGGCCTGCGTCAAGCCCAGGGCTTGGTACTCGAAGCTGAGTAAATGTTTGGAAAATATGGGTTTGACAAGGTGCCCATACGAGCACGCTGTGTACACAAGAAAGGTCGAAGGTGAGGTGTTAATCGTGGCTGTTTATGTTGATGATTTACTGGTAACGGGAACTAATGTAGCTGTCATAAGCGAGTTTAAAGAACAATGGGAGAAACGTTTGACATGAGCGATCTGGGAACTCTCTCTTATTACCTGGGAATCGAGGTTGAGCAGGGAAAAGGGTTCATCGAGCTTAAACAAGTTGCTTACGCCAAGAAAGTGCTAGAAAAAGCAGGCATGGGTGAGTGTAACCCAACTAAGTATCCAATGGAGCCGAAGCTTATGATTACAAAGGATGAAGGTGGAACAACAATCAACCCTACGGAGTTCAAAAGCATTGTGGGAGGTTTACGCTATCTCATTCATACGCGTCCAGACATCGCATATGCCGTTGGAATAATCAGTCGTTTTATGGAAAGGCCAACAGTCATGCACTTGAACGCAGCTAAGCGTATTCTTCGTTACATCAAAGGTACGATCAACTATGGTTTGGTTTATTCTAAGGACAGTGGGAATAACGTTTTGACAGGGTTCTCAGATAGTGACTTGGCTGGTCATATCGATGACAGAAAGAGTACCGGAGGTGTGGTTTTCTATCTAAATGAGAGTGTGATAACCTGGGTTTCCCAAAAACAAAAATGTGTTGCTTTGTCGTCTTGTGAGGCTGAGTTTATGGCTGCTACCGGAGCAGCGTGTCAAGGAATATGGCTGCGAAAGTTGCTTGGGGAAATAACTGATGATGTGGTTGGTCCTGTGGTGTTGTATATTGACAACAAGTCAGCTATCGATTTAGCTAAGAACCCGGTATTTCATGGTAGGTCAAAGCATATCGACATACGCTACCACTTTATCAGGGAGTGCGTGGAGCGTGGGGAAATCGTCGTTAAACACATACGATCAGATGAACAACGTGCAGACATTCTTACAAAAGCTTTGCCGATTTTTAAGTTCGAGAAGATGCGTCTGTTGCTGGGAGTTAAGAATCTGAATAAGAACGTTTAGATTAAGGGGGTGTTTGTTGGTTTTAATCTAAACGTTAGTTTATTTCTATTTCTATTTATTGTTATTTATTTTAGTACGTGAAGGATGTAATGACTTGGTCTGCAGCGTTGGTTATGTTCAGGAGAGTCTTCAGGATTAGTTTGAGTAGTGGAGATAGTTTAGGAAACGTTGGTACTGGTCCCTAATTTGTAGGGCTTTCATTTGTGTATTTATTTGTTTTCTCAGTTAATCAATAAACTATCAACTTCACGTATTTCTGTTTCTCTCGTTTAAACGTTATCATCTATATTTATATACACAGATATATATATATAGATTGATTTGCAGGTGGTATTTTACAATCTCCTTTTATTATTAAAAAGGGGTTGTTACAAAATCAGATTTGTCGGATGGCGATGATGAATGATTGAACGGAGAAATTGATAATAATTGATTATTGCAACAATCAAATATTTGCGATGATGAAAAGTGATGATGTGCAGTGTGTCCATATATATTACCGTATGTATATGTACTGCAGGAGTTAAATCATATAAACTCATTTTTATGGGTTTATATTCAACAAAATTTA
The DNA here is from genome assembly GCF_009905375.1 of Apium graveolens. Taxonomy (NCBI): domain Eukaryota; kingdom Viridiplantae; phylum Streptophyta; class Magnoliopsida; order Apiales; family Apiaceae; genus Apium; species Apium graveolens. The sequence continues at coordinate 26,879 of NW_027421778.1, forward strand.
CAAAATTTCCACTAGTTTCTACTTTCTATTTTAATACTATTTTTATTTGATCATGATCCTATATATATAATTTTATTATCATATTTAACACTTCTGTCGGGATTGGATATTATTAGTTAAAATTTAATATTTTATGATAGGAAATGAATAACTGCATGAGTGAAATCATATAAACTGATTTTTATGGGTTTATATTCAACAATTTTATAAATTTCCACTAGTTTCTAGTTTATATTTTAATACTATTTCTATTTAATCATGATCCTGTATATATAATTTTATTATCATACTTAACACTTCTGTCGGGATTGGATATTATTAGTTAAAATTTAATATTTTATGATAGGAAATGAATAATTCCCATAGTTAATATAATTAGGGTTATCTGGACTCAGAGTACAATGAAAGTCACATTTGCATGAGACCCTAGGATATAATTGTTGATGTTTTGATCAGAAGTACTCTATATAATTTATAGTATATTTATTTAATTATTATTAAAGTTCAATAAAATTTTCTATGGTATACATATATTTTTAATATATATATATATAATGATATTATTATCATTTTTGATTGTCATTAGTTGAATATTATTAAGCTTAATATATTGTAATGGTAAATGAAGAATTCCAAATGTTGAAAATAATTGTTGGACTCTAATCTAAACTGTTTGGGCTTTGGTTAAGTTGGGCTTATGTTTATGTTTATGTTTAGTGTTTAAAAATAATAAACGTTGCTAAATTAGATATAGAAGCATGAAGTAGTCAACCTTTTAGTGGAGAGATTATAGGAAGTAGTGAAGTTTATTTAGTAGTTGAAATAGTATGTGAAGTGACTAATATAATTTCTAGTTTGTAGCAGCAGTTTAATATCACCTACTCTATATTTTGCTTATTTATTTGCATCATATAATTTGTTTTTTAAAGAAATCAGAAGATAATAAAATGTAGTCCTAGAGAGCATTTTGATCTTGTACATATCAAATTTCCATTATGTTTATTTTGCAGTTATCATTCTAGTCTTCTATTTTTAATAATAATTAGGTTTATTTGGTCTCAAAGTATAAAAAAATTCACATTTATTGGGCTACACATACATACACTACAATATGGACCTTCTGTCGAATCATATATATCAAAATTATACGATTTTACACCCTATACAAAGATGACAGAATTATATATATTTCAATATTGGTCGAAAATCAATATTTCAACTAGATCACCTCAAAATCAGGAGTTAAAAATAAACTACGAATTTTACATTTAGAAATTACTTGTATTTTATTGGAAATAATTAGAACTCGTCATTATATTAGGTTTTAAAATATTGTACTAAACACCACCTTAGCATACTAAATAGTAAAATTAGAGATAGTAGTACTTGAGACAAAGAAGGGTAAAACTTTGGAAGAAAGAATCAAAAGATTCATCCAGATTTCTAAGAAACTTTTGAAGTTGTATTATATTTGCTGTTGAAATTCAGGTTAGTAAACGAGTGTTTGTTATAATGCTACACCGACATGAGCATATTATAGGAAAGTAATATCTTTCTTGTATCTTAAACTCATCAAACTCTCTTTTCTAGTCTAGTATTAGTTAAGTTAGTTGATAATTTATAATTTTATTAGAAAAGTCTAGTCTTGTGTCTTTTAACTGAAGTATTTGATATTAATTACGATTTATATAATAGACTATGCTTGATGAATGATTTATGGTATTTACTATTATTTTGTTTACTATTGCGTATACTAGCACACATCAAGATTTTAAGCAACAAGTTTTTGGTCCAGCTCGGGAAGTCTGCATTCTCGATTTTATGTTAATTGTTTGTTATAGTTTTGGATTTCACCTTTTTGTAAATAGTCGTTATTTCTTCTTCTTTTTTTCTTAGGTAGACAACATTAAATTTTGTAGTTAAAGAGACATAAATTAGATATTCTTGACAACCAATTGAAGAACCCTAATTCTTAAATTATTCTCTAATATTTGTTATATTATTTTATTTATTTATGATATTAATTTTATAGATCGTACTAGCACCCCAGAAAAATATCAAACATTGATGTTGATATTAGTTATTTCCTGCATGAATGATACTCTAAACATATGCCTCTGTATATATGCGAGTTTCTTTTTTTGTCGAAGAAAAAAGCAAGTTGCGGAGATACCACTAAAATATAGCGAGGAAAAACTATATGAGTTTCAGATGCATCTTTTGAAAAATAGATTCCCTTTTTATCCCCGTTCTTGTTGATTTAATCTTAAACTAGTGTTTTAATAGTTATTTTATTCGTGATTTATTTATTTGAGTTAGCATTATTTTGATTTGGTCTATTGTCCAGGGAGAGTTTTATAGGAGGTTAAGTGAATAATGGAGAGGTGGTGCAGGTGTAGGAGTCTGGTAGTTTTTTTATTTCCTAGTTTATAGCAGCACTTCTTTATTTTACTTTATATGTACGTTGTATTACCTGTGGATCCATATTAAGAGAAATAGTTTTTGTCCATTGCTTCTGTTCTTTTTCTGTGTGAGTGTGTATACATATAAGTGAGTATATCTTGCAGAGTCTGTGATCTCAAACTACATTTGGTATCAGAGCTCCAAGGTGTATTTGTTTTAGCTAGTGTACATGTCAAAAGGAATGGATGCTGGGAAGGGGAAATGATCTACGGGCTTAAGCTACCTAATGCTAACTAAGATGAACTACACAGATGGTCAATGAAGATGAAGGTCCTCATTCAGGCACATGGAGTTTGGGAGGCCGTGGAACAATCAGACCCCAAGGCAACAGCAGTGGACAGGTGGCGAGGGAAATGATCTATCAAAGTGTTCCCGAGGAGATACTATTGTCTCTTTTTTAGAAGAAACTGGCTTAAAGAGGCCTGTAAAGCGTTGTAGAATATGTGCCAGGGTGCAAACAGAGCTAAAGCAGCGAAAATTCAAAACTTGAAAGCTGAGTTTGAGGCTTTGACAATGAAAGATACAGAGCTCTTGGATGACTTCAGTCTGAAACTAATAGGTTTAGTGACAAACATTCGAGTTCAAGGTAGAGGACGTGAAAGAATCCCATGTTCTCAAAAAATTGCTTCGTGCAATGCCCTCTAAGTTCTTGCAAATAACACAAATATAGAACAATTTGGTGATCTTGAAAAGATGATGGTGGAAGAGGCCATTGGATCGTTAAAAGCAGATGAAGAAAGATTAACGGGAAGAGTAACCGAGGTTACAGGGAATCAGGTGTTGCTGACCGGGGAGAAGTGGCGTAAAAGAGAAAATAGTGGCAGCAAATTGTTGCTCACAAGGGCAGAATGGGAAAAAGAGAATGAACAGGGGGTGGTAATGAAGGTAGGCCAAATTCTGGAGGATGCAATGGAAGAGACCAAAAGTAGGAATAAGGTGTTATAATTGCCACATCTATAGCCACTATGCTGCTGAGTGCAGAAAACTGAAACGCGAAAGGGAAGCAAGGAAATAGGACTTTGATGGTACAGATGGAGGAAGAAGAACCAGCTCTCTTGCTGGCAAACATGACAGTAAGTGTGAAGAAGTAATGCTAAATTAAGGATGTGTGGCACCAAAGGTTATGAATGATGAAAGGGGAGAGAAAGCCAACTCAAATGTGTGGTACTTAGACAACGGTGCAATTAGTCACATGACAGGAGGATAAAGGAAAGTTCACGGAATTAAACGAGGGGAATAACAGGGTCAGTGAAGTATGGCGACGGCTCAACCGTGAAGATTCAAGGAAAGGGATCAGTTACATTCAAATATAAAAATAGAGAAAATGCACACTAAATGAGCTATTCTATATCCATTCTTATGTAGCAATATAATAAGTTTAGGTCAATTTTCTGAGGAGGGAAATTAGGTCATTTTAAAGGGCCAACTAATCTTTGGGTGTTTGAAAAATAAGGAGGCTTACTCATGAAAGTGAAGCATTCTGGGAATAGATTGTATAAATTACTAGCAGATACTGAGGATCAAATTTGTTTATCGTCAAAATCTGATGAGTTAACAAACCTCTAGCACATTCATTTAGGACATGTGAATTACTTGTTTTTGGCTATGATGCATAAACACAATATGGTGTATGGGTTACCCTAATATGAGTCAATTGAAAGAAGTGTGCAAGGGTTGTTTAACTTCGAAGCAAACCAGGAGAGCATTCCCTCAAAAAACAACTTTCAGTGCAACAAAGGCTTTACAGCTGGTACATGGTGATCTGTGTAGCCCTATTGAACCAACTACGTTTGGAGGTAGCAAATTATATATTTTTGTTGGTGGATGACTATAGTGGCATAATGTGGGATTACATGCCTAAAGAGTAAAGATGATGCTTTTAGTGCATTTAAAAAGTTCAAGCTTAGGTGGAAGATGGTGAAGAGAAGAGGATTCAGAACTGTTCGCGGAGGTGAGTTCGATTCAAATAAATTCAAGGCTTATTTGAGGACAAAGGAATTGAAAGACACTACACCGCTCACTACACTCCTCAACAAAATGGAGTCCTAGAAAGGCGAAATAGAACGATAATTAAAATGACCCGATGCTTCATAAAGGAAATGGGTTTGCTAGTAGCACTATGGGGTGAGGCTTTGCGTCATTCTATGTACATCCTAAATCGGTTACCACCTCCAGCTTTGAAAAATAGATTCCTTTTATCCCCGTTCTTGTTGATTTAATCTTAAACTAGTGTTTTAATAGTTATTTTATTCGTGATTTATTTTACTTGTTTATTTTACTTTATATGTACGTTGTATTACCTGTTGATCGATATTAACAGAAATAGTTTTTCTCCATTGCTTCTGTTCTTTTTCTGTGTGAGTGTGTATACATATAAGTGAGTATACTTGCACAGCCTGTGATCTCAAACTACAGTTCTCAGTTTAAAGATAAAAATTGTACTTAAACATGGTATTCTATAATTTAAGCAGTAAATCAAATGATCAATACTAAAAAAGGATATCATGAACTAAAATAAAAAAATTGTATTTTTTAGGGGGTTAATAATGGTTTATAATAGTTAATTATGAAAGAATGACAAAAAATAGATTTTCAATTTAATAGAGTTATCAACTAGTTATCAACATTTTGTGCAATTTAATTTTGAGTTCACACTTAGAAACACATATATACGAGTTTACTTCTTGATGCATGATAGAATTTTGAGGAAGCTTTATAAAAGAACTCCTCATAATTTCCCACGTAGTAATGAAATATTCAACAATAAATCTATTTGAACAAGGGCCCATGTTCTTTTCATGAAGTTTAGAGTCTTAAAATGATATATAAAGTGATTGGATCTACCAGATTTGATGCTCTAGCCTTAGAAATGGTCTTTCCTTCAATGTCATTTAAATTAACAGTTTATTGTGCAAGAGGCATCCCATGAGAATTAGAAACAATTGCACAAGCTAATTGAAACTTCCCATTAAAAAAATAAAAAAGTAAAAGTACATACTTTCTTCTATTCCAAGTATTCCAATATTAATAAACAACTAAATTACTCCACCTTAATAAATTATTTTCGTATTCATATAAACATTACCTATTATTCAATTTTTATCCAATATTTAAACCAACTTATATTACGAAATAAAAATATCAATATACTATTTAACAATTATGAAATTACAAATATGCTTTCATCTTCTTCCGGTCACCTATCTCCTTCTTCCTCAATGTTTTTTAGATAGCCGCCGCACAAAATACTTGTTCGGGTGTAGCCCTCTCCTCTTATCTTCAATTTTATTTCCTCTTACTCTCCTCCCCTTTCATTTTTCTTCTCTCCCTCTTTTTTCTCTATCTCTCGAGCACATTTCTCTCTTTTTCATGTCTCACTCCCCTCTTTCTTTCCATCAATCTCTCTATCTCGACCTCCTCTCTCTCTTTTGTCTTGAACAAGCTCTTCCTCTCTTCTTCCTCGTTATTTTTTTCCTAATATTCCTCTCAATTTGGGCCTAACCAACCCAAACCACCACCCCATATCGGCCGTGATCATGCACCCCTTTACCGGTCATCCTCCGGCAATAAAACAACCCCCGTTCAATTTATTTTTGAGAGGTTAATACCTCTACTTTTAGATTTTTATGATTTCTCACACTAAAAATGAAAATTAAATTAGATTCTTAAGTCATTTTGAATCATCCCTCAGAATTTATGTGTGGCACTTTCTAAAATCAAGTCGAACTGAGGCCCACTGTTTATACGAAATTGCCAAGGCATTGGAAAGCGTAGTTTGGGGTCCATATGATATTTTAACCGCCATGATGGCAAGCCCGATAGAATATGGCCCCAAAAAGGTATTAAAAAAGGCAAAATAGACCTAAAATCATATATGTTGTCACTTAATTACATAATCTACTAAACTTATCAAAGTGGGCAGTTTTATCTCATTCTCTCAAGTCTAAAAAAATGATGACTCAAGTGGCCCAATAGGCCAACTTAGTTTTTCCTCTTTTGTTTTACTTTTACTTATACAAATTCGCCCCCTGCCTTTTACAAAAAACAATCTCTTAATATCAACTTTATTTTCATCAGATTCACATAAAAAAGAAATCAGTTGGAGCATCCAAGTTGAATGATTTAGTCTATAGACTATACAATCGAAAGATTGATACTAGCTTTAAAAAGCGCATAATAGAGTGTTCAGATTTGGATCTACTCATTCTTGAAGACTTTTAATGGGATATAAAATAAATTAATGTAGATGGAGACCTTGTCATCCTAACAAGGAGCTCTAGTGGGCTGATGTTGATAGAGCTGCCAGTGCTTCTAAAAATGGTCATGGTCAGAATATTAGAATAGTTTGTTGCCGAGAAAGTACTTATACTTTTTCTACTAAATTGGACGTGGATGAAACTAAGGAAGATGAAATAGTAGAATATGATTTAGACCCTATTATTGAAGATGAAGATATAGAAGATGATTATGACATGAGATCTGATCATGGTAAAGAATTTTGACTACTGATATATAAATTATGACCTATATATATGATCAAATAGATTCTACCAGATTCTACCATTTGAATTACTGATATATTTCAAAGTACATGTCTTTTGTTGTAATTTTCTTTTGTCCATAGGCCAACTCGAGAGTTTGTTCTTGAGAGGAGCCAAGAAAACCCCCATTATTTTTCTTGGAGTTGTAGTAACAGTTTACTTTATATTATAAAAACTACATCATATTTTAGTTTTCACAATCAGACTTAAAAAATTCCTTAAAAAATATTGCTATTGAAACATGAGTTCATATCCACTGCAATTTTGTAAACATGAACGAGCTTTACACTAATATATATATATATAAGTATAACATTGGGTATTTTAATTTCACAAAACTACAGCTATTATGTACAAAGAAAGCTCCAACCTTTTTTAATATTATCTGAGCTTCTGCTCTTTTTTCTCTACTAATTTCACATGGCCTAATTTATTACATGTACTGCAGTTTGCCTTTCACAAGCTCCAAAATATCTAGCTTGCATCATTTCTTACTTCACATCATGTTTAATACTGTAGCATACAATTTTGACCAGCACACATATATTTTCTTCTCTGAACAATTTACCAAGAAGGTTCCTGAGCATTGGTAATCGTTTGTCAAACTTAGCGTACTATTTTTCCATGTTTATACAGTTTCTGCATGCTCCTTTTCCTCCTTCCACATTATATGTTTCTAATACCAACTTTATTTTCTACATGTTACTATAACTACAACAAGTCTTATCGATTACCAGTTGAGCCATGCATATTTTATCAATGAAATAAACCCAACTGTTATTTGACATGCTAGCTGGATAACCTTAATATCCAGGATTTCAGCAAATTTATTTCTTATATCCATACAACGATTATTTTAGAAGGGTTTGAATTCTAAAATATAAGGGGTTTTAAAAATATTGCAGTTGAACCAACACATAACTTTTACCCATATAAATGCGAAAAGAGAATCAGTCTTATTCTCTATTTTTCTTGTTTCTCTTCACCCTTCTCATTCCCCCCCTATCCTCTCCTAGTTATGCAAAATCTATGTATACATATATATTACTTTTATTTTAGCCTCATTTTATTGATCTATTTCAATATTTATTTGATGAAGGCTTAACCCTACTTTGCCTCAACACATCATTGTTTTTGTGAAACCCGTGTAACAAGACTTTCATCCAAGTAAAATGCCACTCCACATGTGCTTTGTTTGTCTTTTACATTGCCCGCCAAGTCACTATCCGAGTATCCATTAAGGATATAGTTACCAGTGCCTTTTGTATAAACCAAACTGAGCTCCAAAGTCCCCTTTATAAATCGAAGTATACGCTTAACAGCGTTAAGGTGCAGCACTGTAGCTCATTCCATAAATTTGCTCACAATTCCAACTGCGAAGGCAATTTCGGGATGTGTGTGAACTAGATACCTCAAGCCCCCCACTAAGCTCTTAAATTTCGTTGAATCCACTACTTTTCCCTTACAATCTTTTTCAATGTGCAATTTAACCTCCATTGGGTATTTTGCCGAGTTATAATCAGATAGCACGGCCTTTTCAAGTTAACTTTTGGCATACACAGTCTGCCTGAGTTCGATATAATCTCGTTATTGCTTCACCTCGATACCCAAGTAGTGTGATAATTTTCCGAGATCAGTCATATCAAATACTGTAGACATTTGTTGTTTGAACTTGTTAATGGTGGAAAGACTCGTACCTGTGATAAGAATATCATCCACGTAAACTCCAATAATTAGTTTTTCAGTTCCCTCCTTCTTTTTATACACATCATGCTTGTATGGGCATTTGGTAAACCCTAACCTTTTGAGGTACTTACTGAGATGGGCATGCCAAGCTCTAGGAGCCTGACGTAATCCATAAAGAGCTTTTATCAACATGTACACCATGTGCTTCCTTATTCTTCTTCACAAAACCCTCTAGCTGTCTTACATAAACAGTCTCCTATAGTTCCCCATTCAGGAACACAGACTTAACGTCCAAATGATGCACCTGCCACCCATTTTTCGCTATATGTGCCAATAACAGTCTCACAGTCTTGAGCCCTGTCACTGGTGAGAACACCATATCAAAATCCACACCTTGTTTTTGTACGTTAGCCTTTGCGACTAACCTAGCCTTGTGTTTAATTATTTCTCCATTTGTGTCCCTTTTCATCTTAAACACCCACTTTAAACCCACAACCTTATTCCTGGGTGGCAGCTCCATCATGGTTCATGTATTATTTATCACAATGGCTTCAATCTCGTTGTTCATGGCTTGTTTCCATGCTTTTTCAGTAGCTTCTTCATTAAAGATATTGGGCTCATCAATTCCCAGCAATGGCATCCCGTTCTCAGCTTCCACTTCTTCTATTTCATTATAAATGTCGTTAAGTAAACGAAGCTTTTGAGGCTCATTGCTACTGCTGCTCGATGTGCTGCTGCTTGTTGACTGATTACCACCACTGTTACTACTCAGGGACAGATTCTGTGCACTGCTTCATGTGTTACTTTCTCCCATTTCTGAATTCTCTATTCCAACAGTGTCACCTCCTGTAGTCCTGCTAGGAGTTGTTGGCTCCTCTTCACTGTGATATCCATTATGTTCATCATCTTTATTCGGCTCAGTTCCCACAAAAAGAAACGTACGATGGTCTGGTCCTCCATCCCCTGATTTATGTTCATCATTCCATGTTCAGGTCCTTTTTTTTTCAAAAACAACATCACGACTGACATGCATGAAATCGGTCACTGGGTCATACAGTCTATATGCTTTCGTCCCTCCTTCTCTCCCAAGGTTAAGTACCAACTTTCTATGATCACTAAGTTTGGTTGCATACACACTAGGTAATTTCATGTGTCCCATGCAACCGAAAACCCTAACATGTCCTAAATCTAGTTTTCTATTTTTCCATGCCTAGTACGGTGTCACTTTTGATAATGCCCTAGTTGGCAATCGATTAAGAATGTACACACTGTGACGTACAGCTTCTCCCCAGAAAATTGAGGGCTTGTTTGTTGTTTTAAGGAAGCTTCGAGTCATGGCCACAAATATCCTGTTATAACGTTCAACCACTCCGTTTTGTTGAGGACTATAAGGTGCTATAAGGTGTCACTCAATCCCAACCATTTCATAATATTCTGAAAAAAAATTTGAGTTAAACTCCCCACCTCTGTCTGCACGAAGTACTCTAATCCTTTCTCCTGATTCATTTTCAACCATGACTCTAAATTTTTGGAAAGCATTCAAAGCCTTATTTTTCCTTTTCAACATGAAAACCCACATAAAATGAGTAAAGTCATCGACTAAGAGGAGAAAATACCTATTTCCTGCTGTTGTCTCTGGAGAAATAGGTTTGTAGATGTCACCATGTACTAATTACAATGCTTATTTGGCTCGATATTCATTCTTATGTGGAAATGGGTTTCGAGTTTTCTTTGACAATAACCACCCTTCACACACCGTCATTGGCTGAGAAAAATTGGGTATGCCATGTGCCATGTTTTGTGTTGACATTAATTTCATTGCTTGAAAATTTACATGGCCAAACCTAGAGTGCCACATCCAGTTCATCTCTTCCCTATTAATTAATAAACAAGCAGGTTTAAGACTCTCCAGAACAATTTTGTATAACCTGTTTTCAGTGCATTTTACCTTCATGACTAACCGTCTTTGACTGTCATACACCCACATATTTATGCCTCTAAGTGTGACTTCATTCCCGTTCTCAGATAAGTGACCCAACGATATTATGTTGGAGCACATACTTGGTATAAAGTAGAACTCATGAATACTTAATTCTTCACCATTTTTGCATCTAAAACTAACTGTCCCTTTGCCCCTTATGTCAACCTTAGAACTGTCAACAAACCGGACCCGTCCTGTCACACTTTCATCTAAGCTTTTGAATTTTGATCCGGCACCTGTCATATGATTCGATGCTCCGTTGTCTATATACCATACGTTGGACTCCCAATTTCTGTCATTGTCTTTATTTAATGGTCGTGGTTGTACTCCGGTCTCATTCAATAGGAACGTGGCTTTTGATTCTTCATTTTTGCATTTCACCATTAACACGGTTGGTTCATCATCGTGAATACGAGTTAAATTTACCTCAGTCCCCGCTCTTGCTTGTCTATTTCTTTCATGACGTGGTTTACGAGACTCTGCCACATAATGTCCATACACACCATAATTAAAACATTTGATTATGCTTCTATCTCTTCCCCAGGTCTACCTGTGTTATTCTGCAAATTGTTCGTCTCGCTCTTATTATTTCTTCTCAACCATTCCTCCTTTATGAGGAGAAGCTTGCCTTTCGTGTTCTCCAATTTTTTCCACTCCTCCTCAATTAGTAGAAGTTGTTCACTACCGCCACCAGCCTCACTTTGTCCACGTAGGCATTTTTCGTGTGCCTTCAAAGAACCCACGGTCTCCTCAATTGTCATGGTCTCCAAATTCCTTTGTAAGAACTTGGTTGGGACAGCTCTGAGTAATTTCTTCACCACATATGCTTCATCGATTATTTCTCTAAGAGCTCAGATATTGGTGACTAGACCATTTAATCTCATCCAAAAATCATCAATCAGATCCATGTCCATCATACATAAGAACTCGAACTCAGCCTTTAACGTTTATATTTTTGCCTTTTTCACTCTATCAACCCCCAAACACATTGTCTTCACAGCCTCCCACGTCTCCGTAGCATCCTTCTTTTCTGCTATTGACAACAAAATGTCCTCAGGGATACCTTGGTATATAGTAGCCAACACCATCTTGTCCACTTTATCCTGAATCACCTTCATGCCCGTGGACTCAAATATATCCCAGATTCCATATGCTTGCATATATACCTTAATCTTTAAGGACTAGGCCGTATAGTTACTTTTGGTCAACAATGGATAGCTTAACCATACCGAGCCCTCTTTTTTTCCAGGTCTCCATCATGCTTTTTTTCCATGTCTCCATCATGCTTTGTTTTGGCATGTAGTTTGGCATACAAAGATATACGAGCTCTGATACCAAAAGATGGAACCAGCATAGGCTCTACACTGTATACACATTAATAAAAAGAGTAAAACAAAGAAACTGATTGATTTTATTCCCTCTGATAATGCATAGAAAATGAGTACAAGAATATAAATAACATAGAAACTTCCAATCAACTCACTCTAAAATTTCTCCTACAATCTATCCATAATACCAATCACACACTGACTCTCCTATATTAATGGTAACAAACTACGACTGAATCTAGGAGCACATATTATATTGTCAGCTAGATTTATTAGATAAAAAGATAGTAACTTGCTTAGATTAATATTCCCAACACTTTCATGCTTAGTTTTTAGGTAGAAGAGGTACTTAGAAAGATGAGTGCCAAATCAAAGAATAATGTTCCAATTAATCATCATTGCAGCTGAACTAGTTGAGCCAGATGGTTTGTTTTTGGTATCCCAACTCGATTCAGAATGTATTCAAGAACACTGAGGTCAACTCTGTTAAGAAAGTATTGAAGAACATTTCAGAAAATGTTGGTAAGATTTTCCGAGCAAACTTTTCTTTCTGTTGTCAAACCCATGTACATCTATGCTCAAACTTTATCAGACGAGTTTTCCTGATATAAAATTTCTACACCTGAAGGCATCTTAAACTCGTTCTTATTAGCGGACACACCTCAGTTATGGCATTCTCTACATTCAGGCCATGACTTAGTGCAACTTTCATAGTATGTAGTATATGAAGCCATATCATTTGATTCTTATCCTTAGTTTTTTCAATTTCTTGGGGAGGCTGTTGATATATAGTTATCATTTTTGTGTTTTTTTTTGTTTTATTATTTAAGTCTAATCTTGTTGTTCTCTCGGTTCTAAAAACAGTGAGGCCGAAAAGAGATGAAAATTCAATTCCTTATTTTGAGTTATAAAAAGATGGTGAGGTTAACCAAAGAAGAAAAATGAGCTAAGTTCAACATATTAGGGAAAGAAGAAAAAGCAAGGAAATGAGGTGACTAAGATTTAGGAAGTAAAACCTCCCAAGCTGATATTCCGATATGTCCTCTATGTAGGGACCTATCTTGAATGACTGGATTTTCTTAATCTTTTTTTTCTACTCAAAACTTTTCAATTTTCTTAATTATTTTGTCTAAATCAACTATGATCCTATAAATCAACACATTCTGATTTATCTCGCAGTTCTGCCTTGTCGTTCAAGTCACTCTCAACGGATAACCTGATCAACATATATATGTTATAACTTCGATGGATATTCATATGTAGATATCAACGGATGACTGAATAGATTATCAACAGATGATAATGAAGCTTTCAACGGATAATCATATCTTAATAATTGATCATATCCTGATTCCTCTGTCAAATCCTGATGCCTTGATAATTCTTGATTCCTGATATAGACAGTTCTTAACACATATGTTGTAGATAGAGGATATAGTTTTGGTTTTATACACTAAAAATAAAATCATAGATTTTAGTCTTGTGACATGATTGAAGATTACCGGTTCTTATTAGCTTAATAATGTTTATTTACTTTCTTTGTTGTATAACTTGTGTAATTATTAGTGAGTAGTAATTTGTGCAGAAGATAGGGGAAGTCGTATTTGCACTATTTTATTACGATTTTTACCGAGATTTGATTGATTATGGTTATTCTACTTAATTACATTTTCATTATTAATTTGTAAAATCATCCGATATTAAGAATTAATTTAATGTAAAAAGGAGTAATAGATCGGGAGATTTTACTCATTACAGATATATTTGATTAGCCTAATTTAAAGTGAGAGCAAGATGAACATTTAAATTCTTTGAGCATTAATACTCGAGAGATATTTACAATTCCTTTAATTTCCCGATTAATTAAATTAACAAAAGTTATTGATATGTAAGCATGTTTCTAGAGTGTTAATATTTGAGATATATTAACATATTCTAGTTATATGCGCACTTTAGTTCTTTTAACTTGGAAGCCTGGTATTGCATAAGCATTGTTAATTTAGTTATAATTCTTACCTAGTAAAATATACATCACACAATTGTTTTGCTTTTGAAATAACACATAGTATTTGAGTCAAAATCGACTAAACATGTCTCTTTGTGGATACGACGCACATGCCATTTTGTACTTTGCATATAACCAAAATTGACCGGGTTCCATACTTTTTTTTTTTGGATTATTTAGTTCATTTAATTTATTGGCCACTTCACAATGAATAAAAAAGAAATTGCGCATATTTGATTATTGAGCTTTTGTTTAACTTCTATTTCATTCTGTAAAATATCTGGTCATAAAATTACAATTCAGGCCCAATCTACAACAAGACGGTTCACTGATATCTTATTTCTATGTCGGCCCAATTCTAGTAAGTTCTCGACTATTCTGTACCGTTCAAACTGCTCTATAAATATATGTTTCTCACATTTCTTATCATTCATTCCAAGTAGTCATCTCAGTTCCCTATTTCTTTTTATGTTTCCTCACATATAGCAAATTTTATTATAATTGATCAAAAAAATCATGTTTTAACACATTTGCTAATTTTCCCAAGTATATATCAACCACACCTACAATCTACAAAATATTTATCGTTTCTATTGAAATTGGTAAGTGATGGATTGACTTAATTCTTTAAATACGCAATCGTAATTACTTTACTCTTGATCATCTGATGGTATTGATCTAAACAGAGATGTCAAATATTGAATTTTTATGAAGGCAAAGATTTTACCTTTAATGTTTATAAATTAAAGGTATTTGTCAAAATTATAATGTGTGTGTATATATATTGGCTAGAGTTCTTGGACTCAATTTTGAATATGATTGCAAATTATTTAATGATTATTTTTTTCGTTAATGTGGTTAATTCAATATTTTGCTAAATTTGATTTGCATTTTGTATGTAAAATGCACACATCAAATCTATGTAATCTTTTCCTTCATCTATAATTTATTGTTGGTTATAAAAGGGCACTTAATATATTTCTTTGATTTTCATTTATGGAGAGATGATATTTGCTAAAAACAGTGAAGAAAATGCTCCCCAAAGAATCAAGGTCCACCAGTTCAAGGTAAGTAATAATCTTCTTTTAGCATCCTAGATTTTGGTTTTTTAGTGTTATAATCTTTCCTCACAAAAAACATGTTTTCACTTAATTTATTTCAATTATTTTTGTTTCCTATGCAAGTAGTAATAACCTATTTAGGCTCAAGCCAAAATAGTGAGAATAATAATACGTGCAATTATATCATTTTGTGGTCCCATTTACAAAACTCCATTGCCAATGGTCATCGGTGTTCATCCAAAGTCCAGAACTCCCTGATATTTGCCATATTGAATACTAAGTGTACCAGTTTTCCTAATTGAAAAAAATTGAGGAAGCCAAGCTCAGGATTTGTTATTTTGTTGGTTTCACATTTTTGGTGTGTATCATGCTGAATATATACAATGATATCAATTACATAAATGTAAAAATAGAGTCAGTATGAATGTATTTATGAAAACAGGGAGATGGGAAAAAGTATACTCAAGAGTGTTTATATTTGTAAGGTAAATATGCAGACTGGGCCTCTGTCACCTTTGAGCACCTCATTCACCTGCTCCATGTTCCAACACGCACTCTCTCCTCTAGGCGTGGTAATAAGTTGACTGAATCTGGTCTTTCTCTGTTCACATCTTGTGTGACATCAGGTGTGATTTCTGATTTATAAATTCATAAACATAAATAATTTAAGCATGTGATATATTCCTTTTTTCTGGTAATAATTATAAAGGATTATTTTTCTTGATTTTCATAGTTGAGTGTTTATTTGTTAAATTTATTTATTATAACCATGTTCTAGTATACAATAATTAAATTAAGTGTTTCTTTTGAGGGTAAACTAATTAAATAATATTTGGGATTTTTTTTGTCAAATTTTATTGAAATTAAATTTATTTCATTTATTTAAAATAAATATTTACATCTTTCTTTTCCATTATTCATTAATTCTGCCATTAATGATGGAACATTATATTCTTTTAATTATAGTTTATTTTCAAAAGACTTTTTTCAGTTTACAGAGAATCTATCCTTATTGAGTTTTGTTGGACCCCAATTTTTTTATATCTCTAAAAATTGTTTGAATTGATTTGTGAAAATGATTGATTTTTTATATAACTCTAAACATTGTTTGAAGTGATTTTTTTTATATCTCTAAAAATTGTTTGAATTGTTTGAATTCATTCTCATACAAATTAATTGAGTTGAAATCTAATCTTCCAAACATACACTAAATAATAGTAATCTTTGTAGGTTGTTCATTTAATTTATATTTTCCTTGAATTAGTACTCCCTCTCTGTTAATTTATACTTTTTTGACTTGTATTATATAGGAGCATACAAGGAGAAAGTAGTCATAAGCAATAAGCAGCAACCTTCCGATTCCAATTCAAAGGGGAAGACCCTGAGGATGGAGGAGCCATACCAAAAGTGCCTGAGATGTGCCTCACTGGACACTAAGTTTTGCTAATATAATAATAATAAAACCTCTCAGCCTCGTTACTCTGCAAGGAGTGTATATGGCATTGGACCCTAGGTGGAATTGTCAGAAACAGCCCGCAAGATGAGTCGGTAGATCTGAAACCAGTCAGTCCAGCTAGAAAGCTTGTGGAGGATTCTCATACTTCTCTTAATCTAAATATAAATTCTATATTGTTTATTATCCTAATTGAATACATTCTAGTTTTTACTGATCTCTTTATATGGCTTTTATTTTATTTTTATTTTATACAGTGAAGTAAAATCAATAATAATGGAAGAGGCCTATATTTTCTTAGTTAACATATTTTAATTTTCAGTTTTAGAGTTACATGATATGTTGTTGACATCTTTTAATTAATTTTAAAGTTATAACTTTTTCTTGAAATTGCTTGATGATGAATTTATTGCCTTCGAATCTATGTTTAAGATCTTGATTGTCGAAATTCGTGTAATATAGGCCTCACAAAATGGTTCTGGATCCGGAGAATAGAACTGAAATATCATGAAAAGAGATCGGAATTATATAATCAGATAGTATATGAAAATAAAATAAATTTGATCCGAAAATTACCTCAACCGAAAATTTAACCAAAAATAATTTGTAATACTAGATCCTATTATAAATTGGAACCAATCAAAATCAAATAATATATTTTTCGAACCGAATATGACCAGAATTAAGCAAAATAAATACTTAAAATTACTTTATATTTTTGATAACATAATTATTTAATCATAATTTTTTTAACAATTACATTATATTATATTAAAAGTACTACATTGAATAAAAAGATATTTTTTATGTCTCACGAATTGAAAAAAAGATAAAAAGATATTTTTTATGATCTGAAAATATCTGAACCAAATTTAATCCAAATCTAATTTCGTCCGATCATATTCTGAATCATCCGCTTTTAATGTTAATTAGACTCTAACTAAATCATATTTTATTTATTTATAGAGTGAGTTAAAATGAATAACAATCCAAGAGGTGTATATTTTTTTGGTTAACATATTTTAATTTTTGGTTTTAGAGTTGCATGAAATATTGTTGACATCTCTTAATTAATTTTAAAGTTGTAACTTTTTCTTGGAATTGCTTGATGATGAATTTATTGCTTTGAAATCTATGTTTAAGAACTTGATTGTGGAAATTCGTGTAATATAGACCAGTCAAAATGGTTCAGGATCCGGAGAACCGAAGTGAAATATGTTGAACCGGGATTGAAATTATATAATCCGATAGTTATATGAAAATCAAATAAAATTGATCCGAAAATTATCCCAACCGAAAATTTAACCAAAAATAATTTGTAATACTAAATCAGATTATAAATTGGAACCAATCAAAATTAAATAATATATTATTCGAACCAAATATAACGTGAATTAAGCAAAATGTATACTTAAAAGTACATTATGTTTTTGATAACATAATTATTTAATCATAATTTTTTTAACAATTACATAATATTATATTGAAACTACTATATTGAGTAAAAAGCTATTATGTCTCATAAATTAAAAAATTGAATAAGTTATGATCTGAAAATATCTTAACCGAATTCAATCCGAACCAAATTCAATCTAAACTGAATTTTGTCCGATCATAATCTAAATCATCGGCTTTTGATTTGAATTAGACCCAAACTAAATCACATTTTAGCTAATTCAAATTGTCTCCAAGTATTTCATAATCCGAAAATGAATTTGATCCGAAATTAATAAAATTCAAAATAGATCCGGTTATCCGAATTGTCACATTAACTATAGTGTGTGCGCGTTTCTATTGCAAATATTATGAAGTTGAAAGACGAATGCAACTAACATACAATTAAGCTGGTTGAATGGCTTTACATTTATAATTAAAAGTGAGCTTGTAATTATTTTACTTTACACTTAGTGTAATGACAGACGACTATATTTATGTGTTAGAGCGCCATCTATATTAAAATTTGAAGAAGAATTTTTAATCATGTTTGAAAATTTCTTATTAGTTGCAATGTGTTCTTGTTTTCTTATTAGTTGCAATGTTGTCATGAAAATTTCAGTTATTCAAATTAATGGGTAAATTTCCTTGTGGAGGGCAAGTTCTTGTTTTGTATTAGTATATATAGGTATAAATTTAATAAATTTACTTAGAGAATATATATACTAGTAGGTATAAATGAAGAGGTACTAGTATAGATTAAAGGGATTGAGAAAGATTAAGATATATTATTATTATTAATATTATTATTATTAATATTAATATTATTATTATTATTATTATTATTATTATTATTATTATTATTATTATTATGTTTATAATTTAAGTTTAATAGTTATTTCAACAGTGAAATGCATCCAACTTACATCTTATTTTTCACTTCCTATTTATTTTTGCATTAACAAAAGGTTGTCACATAAATTTATTATTTCTATTTTTTAATTGATACACATAAGACTTGTCACATTTTTTTGACCATCCACGGATCCTTGTATATGGTTTTGAAATTATAATTTGAAACCCTAAAACGATTATTAATTAATTAATTTTATTTTAATATGGATTGATTAACTGATGAGAAAAGTTTGTACAACATTAAAAAAATAATCGGCTACATTTAATATTAAATTTTTCTCTATCTGCTGTGAACATGGTGTCTATCAAATGGTTAAATCTCCCTTTTTTTCATGGTGAAAATCATTGGAAGGAATTGGATTATAAAAGTGGGTTGTTGTAATGATATCATAGAAAGTTGTCTATCAAATGGTTAAATCTCCCATTTTTTCATGGTGAAAATCATTTGAAAGAATTGGATTATGAAAGTGGGTTGTTGTAATGATATCATAGAAAGCATGACTGCATAGAGAAAAAATTTATTTTAAAATTTTAGATGAGAGTTTTAGCATGTAATGATGTTATAGTCACCATGACACCACTGAGAAAAAAATGATTTTAATATTGTACATGAGAGTTTGAGTATAGAAAGAAATGCTCAATAATAGTATATGAAATTAAATTTGGTAAGAAATAATACCTAAGTGTGCTTTCTTATGTGGGTCATGATCAGAAATACATTGTTATTTATAATTCTTAAATTAATTTTAAAATTTGAATCAAAAAGAAATATTGGAATTATCATTTAATATTATAATTGAAATAATAAAATATATTTGATTGTGTTTTAATGTTGATTGATTAAAAAAATACTTGTCATCGATTAGGCTATTTGTATGCCATTAATCATGCAAATTTATCCACTATTGATAACTATATAAAAAACGTTTTACAAGACATAAAAATAATAATTTGACATCAAATATTATATTTTTCCCTGTCTTGCATAAAAAACCAACAAATCTAAAATGAGCATAAAAGATCAACAAATGAAAAGTGAGCATTAATGCAAGATGTGAGGAGTGTAAATATTTGCACCATTAAACACATTCAAAAGAATGTACAGAGTGTATGGTGAAAGACCCTGTACGTGTGAACATTCTTAGGATGCATAAAAAGTTAAAGGTAAGAAAAATCAAACACTTGACAAGAATAAAGTAGTAAATTAAAAAAATAATAATTTATTCAAATATATTTGAAAGTATTCGAGATTGTACTTTAGCCATGGTTATATTCACACCGGACTTGCCTTGATTTGATTGTGTTTTTGTTGTCAAAAAGACTCGAATATCCCAAAAATATCAATGGAGTGTCAACCCTCTTAAAATACTAATATAAATTCTGAAATGGGCCTTAATCTAACAAATTGAAGAATAACTACTCCCTTAACATGGTATCACAGAGCACTCAAGTTCGATTCCTTCCCCCCCCCAATATTCTCACAGACATACATGAAATTAACATCGTTCATGGAAGTAAACCTTCCTCCATGTCAATAACTGAAAAATAACAGTGATGATGAATCGAGAGGGGTCTTGCGGACAAATAAATACCGGGAACAATTGATGAAATGGTTCTCCGTATTCACATTTTCTTTAAAGAAAAACCTTGTTCTTGATTGGTTAGTGATTATGATCACGTATTTTAAGGAAACCACACTCTACCAATAATCCAATAATAATACTCAACAGAGTTTTCCTCCTATTCGGTTAATATTAATTAAAAGAGCTTTAAACTATTCAATAAAATATGTGAAACTATTCGATAAAATTATGAAAAATAAATATTATGATAGTGGTATACTAAAAGTATATTGATAGTCAATACATGCCCGTTGTGTAAAGCCCTTGGCGACAAGCCGAGCTTTGTAACTTTCAATAGTGTCGTCTGATTTCCGCTTAATTCTGAAAATCCACTTACTGTCAATAATAATATTTTATGGGCAAAAGGTTTTTCTATAATGCTACATATTCAATTTTTATGGCTTCTCTCCATTGAGGATATTTTTGTTCCTGGGTAAAAGTAAATGGAATGAAAGAAAGTGAAGTATAAGCATATAGTCAAAAATATAGGGTTTTAATCTGATTGTATAAACTGAGAAATCAATTGCGTGGAAAGTCTGATAATATTAAAGGACGAATACAGGGTTACATATATAGGCTAATCAATATGTGGTAGCTTGCTCACCAAGATGTGAAGCCTTTAAAACTAGGGATTACAGCAGATTTCCTACCATTACTCAATTACTGAAAATATTCTCTTACAATCTCTCCACGCCTAGCTAATGAAACCACATACACAGAATAATCCTCACCGCCTGCTACAAATAGAACTACTAATATTGTAGTAAAACATATAATTAAATTTAGATTATAATTCCAACAAATTCCCCCTAATCTAAATTACTTTAATTTCTTCCAGACTTTTTACTCCCAACAACATACGCATACGTTCGAATTTAACTGTGGACAAAGCTTTCGCTAGCACATCAGCACGCTGCATCTCTGAACTTATATGCTTGACAACTATTTCCTTCCTCTCGACACACTCACGCATGAAATGGTAACGGGTATCAATGTGCTTGCTTCTACCATGAAACACCGGGTTTTTTGCTTGATCAATCGCCGACTTATTGTCAATATATAGAATGACTGGTCATGTAGGCTCGTTTGTTATCTGACTCAATAGTTTACGCAACCAGATTGCCTGACAAGCAGCTGCTGTTGCAGCCATAAATTCTGCCTCGTATGAAGATAGAGCGACACATTTTTGTTTCTGAGATACCCATGTGATGACACTTTCATCCAGGTAGAAGGCCATACCACCCGTACTCTTCATATCCTCAATGTTACCAGCAAAATCACTATCTGAATAGCCTGTTAACACATTATTTCCACTCGACTTTGAATACAACAGACCAAAATCTATCGTGCCCTTTACATACCTTAATATACGGTTCACAGCATTCATGTGCATCTCTGTGGGTCGTTCCATATGTCTGCTTACGATGCCCACAACATACGCTATGTCTGGACGCGTATGCACGAGGTAACGTAGCCCACCTACAATGCTTTTGTACTGACTTGGATCCACAGGATTTCCTCTTTCATCCTTGGTGATCTGTTCCTGCGGTTCCATAGGATACTTCACTGCTTTACACTCGAACATACCTGCCTTCTGCAACACTTTCTTGGCATATGCCTTCTGTTTTAACTCAATGTAGCCAGTACCCTGTATGACCTCCATTCCCAAGTAGTGAGATAGTCTTCCCAAGTCACTCATTTCGAACTTATCATTCATCTCCTTCTTGAACTTGTTAATAGCTGAAATGTTTGGCCCGGTAACTAGTAAATCATCAACATACACTCCTCTTATCAATGTATCACTTCCTTCCTTTCGAGTATACACGGCATGTTTATACGGGCAGCGAATGAAACCTAAACTTTCAAGATACTTGCTTAGTTTTGAATACCAAGCACGTGGAGCTTGGCGTAGCCCATAAACTAAATGTTCCTGATTTTTTTTCACAAAACCTTCCGGTTGAGAAACATATACCTCCTCTTGTAAGTCTCCATTAAGAAATGCAGATTTGACGTCCAAATGGTGTACGTCCCAGCTGTTTTTGGCCGCATATGCAAGTAACAATCTCACTGTCTCTAGTCTGGTGACAGGTGCAAAGATTTCTTCGAAATCTACTCCATATTGTTGTACATATCCCTTTTCCACTAAGCGGGCTTTATGTTTCACAATCTTCCCAGTTGGATCCTTCTTTAGTTAAATACCCATTTTAGCCCAATAGGTTTGCAGCCAGGAGGCAGAACTGACAACTTCCAAGTTTCATTTTTCTCAATTGCTGCAATTTCATCCTTCATCGCCTTTTCCCATTCAGGTTCAATTGCTGCCTGTTTATAGTTTACAGGCTCTTCGATGCCCATCAAAAATAACTCATCACCAGGTTCTATTGCTTCTGTTTCATTGTAGATATCCACCAAAGGTCTGTATCGCTTTGGTTCACTGCTCAAACTTGATGACCCAGAGCTGGAGTCAGACTCTGAGTTTTGACTTGGCCCAGTACGTGTCACAGGTGTAACTTCTCCTGAATGAGTTTCACCATCATGTGTGCTCACGGGTGTAACTTCACCTGAGTGGGTACCATCACCATGTCTACGTTCAGAATGCGATGTATGAGATTCACCAGCACTTGAATTATCTTCTTCCCTCTCTGAATCAAGACCTGTGAATATAAAGGACCCACCAGATTGATTAGAACCTTCATCTTGCTGATTCCACAACCACTCTTTCATCTCGTCGAAACAACATCTCTACTTATATGTAATTTTCCACTCCTCGGATCATACAACCGAGAGGCTTTGGTGCCAGATTCCCGACCCAAGATACACAACTGCTTACTTCGATCATTCAATTTTGTAGTATGCACACTTTGTATTTTCATGTATGCTACACACCCAAACACACGTACATGCTCCAAGCTCGGTTTCTTGCCTTTCCCAGCTTCGTAAGATGTCTTTCCTGACAAGGATCGTGTTGATAGACGATTAAGAATATACACAACATGTCATACAGCTTCTCCCCATAGTGTAGATGGTAGTTGCTTCTCTTTTAATATACTTCTTGCCATTGCTACAACAGTTCTGTTTCGTCTTTCCACAACTCCGTTTTGTTGTGGGGAGTAAGGTGCTGTAAAGTGTCTAACAATGCCTGCTTCTTCACAATATGTTTTAAAATCATTTGACAAGAACTCTCCACCATGATCTGTCCGGAACACTTTGATCTTGTTTTCAGTCTCTTTCTCAACCATAATTTGGAATTTTTTAAACATATTTAAGGCCTCATCTTTATTTTCCAGCATGTATGTCTACATCTTTCGACTGTAGTTCATCTACTAACAACAGAAAATACATGTTACCAGCCGTAGTAGGAGGTGAAATTGGTCCACACAAGTCTCCATGAATTAATTCCAACTTCTTAGCAGCCTTGAAATCAGATTGACGAGGGAACGGCTTTCTCGCTTGCTTTGTCATTAAGCAGCCTGAACATGCTTCCTTGGGTTGAACAAAACTTGGTAATCCATGTGCCATCTCATTCACATTCATTAGCTTCATAGCTTGGTAGTTTACATGACCAAGACGAGCGTGCCACAACCTAGTTACTTCTTAATTAAAATAGTAGGTAATTCGGTTTATTGTTTCGATGATAATTTTGTACAGCCGATTCACGGAATTTTTAACCTTCATGAGTAGCTTCCCTTGTTTATCACGCACCCACAAGAAATCACCACTTAGTGTCACCTGATTTCCCTCCTCGGAGAGTTTGTCCAAGGCTTATGATGTTGTTACATAGTTTGGGAATATAATACACCTCGCTTAGAGTCCTTTCTTCTCCATTTTTGCATTGCAGTACAATAGAACCCTCTCCCTTTAATTTCTACCAAAGATCCATCTCCAAATTTCACTTGCCCCTGGATTTTTTCATCTAAGCTTGAAAATTTTGATCTCTGGCCTGTCATATGGTTACTCGCGCCATTATCCAGATACCATACATTCGATTCATCTCCGGTTGTCTTTTGTGCATTTAATCGTGGTTTGATCTCCTCATTCATCAGTACTACATTGCTCTTTTCCTCTCCACATTTTTCAACCAACAACAACGCTGGCTCATCATCTTGAGTCTGAACCAGGTTTGCTTCTGCACTCTGTTCTTTCTCTCTCCTTGGCTTGCGACATTCAGCAGCATAATGCCCAAAGTTACTACAGTTAAAGCATCTGATCGTGCGTCTGTCCTCTGCCTCCGCGTGTATTTTCTCTGCCTCGATATCTAGAGTTCTGGGGCTCCGTTCCCCCTTTGTTTGATCTCTTCATCCACTCTTCCCTAGTGAGTAGGAGTTGCCCGTCCTTGTTTCCATCTTCGACAATTCTTGCTCTGTGAGTAAGAGTTGTTCTCCCGTGTTTTCTACATGTCCACAGAGTCGTTCCTCATGGGCTTTTAATGAACCTACTGCCTCTTCCACCGACATTTCCTCCACATTGCCAAATTGCTCAATTGTGGATGCAATTTGCAAAAATTTTGAAGGAACTGCGCGAAGAGCAGTTTCTTTACCACATATGATTCCTCGATCGTCTCCCCAAGTGCCCTGATATTAGTTACTAGGCCATTAAGTTTCATACAAAAGTCATCCAATTTCTCTGAATCTTTCATATTCAATCCCTCGAATTCAGCCTTCAGAGTTTGTGCGCTGTGCTTTCTTGACTCTATCCGCTCCCAGACATAAGGTTTTAATAGCATCCTAGGCTTCTTTTGCAGTGCTCTGTCCGCCACCGATAATAGTATATCTTCAGGGATTCCTTAGTATATAGGAGCCAAAGCTGGTTTTGTCAGTTTTTTCTTTCGATCACCGCTTTGTCGTCTTAAGTTTCAACAGCCGTCCATACTCCATGTGCCTGCATAAAAACCTTCATCTTCAGGGCCCATACGGTGTAGTTACTTTTTGTTAACATAGGGTACGTTAAACCAACTGTGCTGTCCTTAGTCTTGCTCATCTCCATGGCGTTTGGCTCGCGTTAGACCTGGTGGCTCTGATACCAGATATAGGGTTTTAATATGATTGTATAAACTGAGAAATCAATTGCGTGGAAAGTCTGATAATATTAAAGGACGAATACAGGGTTACATATATAGGCTAACCAATATGTGGTAGCTTGCTCACCAAGATGCGAAGCCTTAAAACTAGGGATTACAGCAGATTTCCTACCATTACTCAATTACTGAAAATATACTCCTACAATCTCTCCACGCCTAGCTAATCAAACCACATACACAGAATAATCCTCACCGCCTGCTACAAATAGAACTACTAATATTGTAGTAAAACATATAATTAAATTTAGATTATAATTCCAACAAAAATTGGTTTGGGCTTGTGAATGATATTTTTGGGCTCTCGTAATTCGTCGATTAACGTTTGTGTTATTATTAGAATATTCTGTATATACAGGGGATGAATCAGATGTATGGTTAGTCGGCAGAGGTGGTGGGTGATGGTAATGTTTTGTGGGCGACGTTGGTGTTCATAATGTAGAATATGTATGACTTGAGAAGTGGTGGGTAAAGGTTGTTCTTTTGAAACGGAATTAGGAGCCGAAACCAAAATGGTGATGGGAGATCATGTGTTGAAGGAGAAGATATGATATGCATCAGTACATCTAATAGTACTTCATCCCAAGTGAAATTACTTAAATTCAGTTTCACTTGTGAAAAAATATCATGAATGAAAATTTATTCTCATAAAATATAACATCACGAGAGATGAAAATTTAGATGATGTTGGATCAAAACAAAGGTGACTATGATGAGTTATAGAAAATTCAATGTAAAAACATAGGCGGGAATGAGGATCTAATTTGTGTGTAGTGTAAGGCTTGAGACATGGATGACACAGACAACCAAACATTTTCAAAGAGTCATAATTTAGAAGATCTCCAAATAATAACTAATAAGGGGATTGTTTTGGAGTACATAGGTTGGAAGTCTGTCTGTTAAATAGACTACATGCTGACAAGCATAGCTCCAGAGTTGTCGTGGTAAGTATGTTTGATGTAACAATGTTTTTATAGTTTCAGTGATACGACGATGACGCCGTTTAGCTAAACCGACAGTGTTGTGGATTGTATGGTGGTGACATTTTATGTTCAATACCTTGTGAATGAAGATAAGGGTTTCATAACCAAAAACTCTCCACCTCCATTAGAGTAAAATGTTAAAAAATTTTGATTGAAATATTTCTCAACTAATGGGTGAAATTTTTGGAAAAGGGATGTGACCTCATTTTTGTTCCTGAGAGTGTACAACCAAATATATTTAGTACACTGGTCTAGAAATATGATATAGTAAAGCTTTTTATCAAGATATAAAACTGGAGATAGACCCCAAAGATCACTGAAAATGGTTTGCAATGGTTTTGACTAGTAAGATTAGAGGTGTAAAAAGGTAACTGGTGACTTTTATTACATAAGGATGAGTTACAAATTTATGATAAATCAGTTTGATTATAAGGTAAACTGAACTTATTTAGCATAAAATGCAAAACTTGAGAGTTGAGATAACCCAATCGGCTGATGCCACTGGTTTTTGGAAATAACAGTACTTGAATGATGCCAAGGAGAATGTGATGATTGTTTTGGCCAGTTATTAAAGTCTGCTATATTCAGGCCACGTGCTAGCGGATTTCCCCTACTCAGATCCTTCACAATAATTTATGAGGAAAAAACTCAATTGAGGTGAGATTATCTTTGCAAAATTTGGTAATAGATATTAAATTGTGTTTGATTGCTGGAGCACACAATGTATTGTGGAGATTAAAATTTGAATTAGAAGCGGGTAAAATTGAAGAACCAATTTTAGTAATAGGAATACAGTTACGGTTACCCAATATGATTTCTTCTTGACCACTGTAGTCCTGTGGATGGTGAATATTGCGTGAGTCATCGGTTATGTGATGAGAAGCACCTGTTTCCAGTATCCACGGATTGTTGAAGGAAGTTGAGGTTGCCGCGAATTAGCTTTTGCTTCCATGTGATTGTGTGATCGAGATCGACTTACTCATTCAAAGTGTCCATATTTTTCACAAAGTTGGCATTGTAGACCTGGGTGTGACTGTGTACTTGGTCCCACTGAAGATCTCCACTGAGGTTGAGAATTGCCAGAAAAATTTTGTCGAGGTCGTGGAAACCGTTTTCTCTGACGCTATTGGTTAAAAGGAGGTCGTTGCTTGTCATTGTATGAGAGATGACTATGTTGATTTGTGTGTTGGGTTATGGCTGCTGTGATGGAATTTGCATTTCCTTTCTTCAAATGCTCGTGTTTGAGAAATAATTCATGACCAGTAAGTTTATCAAAAAGCTCCTCGTACACTATTGGAGAATCAGTGGCTCGTATAGATGTAGAGATTTCTCGGTATTCAATGCCAAGGCCACTCAGTATTTTTATAATTAATTCTTCATTAGAAATAGGAGCTCCAGCTGCTGTACGTTCATCTGCAATTGACTTTCTCCCATGTCTCTTGCTTTTTTGATCCATCTCAAGTTCATGAGTTTTGAGCATACCATAAATTTCATCAAGAGTAGTTTCATCAAGAGCATAGTTGTCTCTTATAGTAGTTGACTTCAAATCCCAACTTTCAAGAAGAGCTAAAAGGAATTTAAGATTTGAATCTTCAAGATCATATTCCTTATCCACCAGTGACAGATCATTCAAGAGTTTGACAAATCTGTCATATAAACCATTTTAATGTCTCATCAGGTTTTGAGTCAAAGTGCTCATACTCTTGAGTGAGTATAGTCCTCCTGTTCTTCTTGATTATATAAGTTCCCTAGCATCTTGTCTCCAAGGCATCCCATATCTTCTATGCAGTCTTGCAGTGAATTACCCTGTTAGATATGACATTATCAATGGCACTATGCAGCAAATACCTTACCTTTGTATCCTTGGCAATAGATGAGATATCTTCATCTGTATACTCACTTTTCTCCTTTGGTACGATCTTTGCTAGCTGATCTGCAACTACAAAAGAGAGTTTGGTTGGCTTATGTGGTCCTTCCATATGGGATACTCAGAAGGTCTCAGCATGGGAACCCTAATAGTCTCATCTCGACTGTGGGTTTGAGTCTTTGGAGTTTCCTCAGTTTTGGCGGGCTTGGTTGGATTTTCTGCTTCTTCAGACATGATTGTTTTGGATCTTTACTGTATATGTGGTAACAGATAAGCTCTGATACCACTTGTTAGGTCACACAACACTGTAGAAGGGGGTTGAATACAGTCTTTAGTACAATCAAATCAATTTAAAACACAAGTAAAAGAAAACAAATTTATTTGATATAATAAACTCTGTTACAATGGAACTGTTCTCTCTCAGTGATGAACAAATATCACGAGAGCTGCTCGGTTACAATGTATGATTTTCTCGATAATGATAACATATAAAGTGTAAACCTATGTCTGTGTTTATATAGTACACATTTACAAGATAACTTCTAATTGATATGGAATATAATTTAGTCTCCTAAAATATATCAATCGGATATCTTATACAAGTCTTTCAGTTCTCTAGCTCTTTCCATGCATATCTTCTTTTAGTCTCGATCTTCCTTCCTGTAAATCAGCTTCCTTCCTTAACTGTTAGTCCTCTCGTACTTATGTTCTGATATGACCTTAAGTCCTGATATGACACTATGTCCTGACTTCTAGTAAGTCCTGATATTCCCTGTTTGTTAAGATCTGAAAATTAAACATGAAACACATTAGACATGACATCTCAAATATATCCAACATATCCTACCCATGATTTGGAGTTAGCGGATGTGGTCATTTCTTTGAAGATTTAGAGGCATTATTTGTAAGGAGAGACTTGTGACATCTTTATTGATCACAAGAGTCTCAAATACATTTTTACTCAAAAGGAGCTTAATATGAGGCAGCGAAAGTGGCTTGAACTTCTTAAGTATTATGATGCTAATATTCACGAGCATCCAAGAAAGGTGAATATTATGGCGGATGCTCTTATTAGGAAGAACGTGGGGAGTATTGCATCTCTCGTTACTCAGCCACACCTTATTTCAGATTTGGAGCGCTTGGGTGTTGAGTTGTATGTTAGAGGATTAGGTGGTAGCATTGCAAATGTGAAAGCTGAACCGAATCTTTTTTCAGTGGTTAAGAAAGCTCAAAAGTATAATACGGGTTTTGAAGAGATTAGATTTGAGGTGGCAAGTGGAAAAAAAAACACATTTTCGTGTTGACAATGAGGGTGTGATATGGTTGGGTAGTAAATTTTGTGTGCCCGTAGACCTGATGATCGATGAGGAAATTTTGAAGGAGGCTCATAGTTCTTCATTCTCTATTCATCCAGGTTCCACTAATATGTATGGAGATCTGAAGAAGAACTTTTGGTAGAGTGGAATGATGGGAGACATAGCAGAATTTATGAGAAAATGTCTTACATGTCAACAAGTGAAGATAGACCATCAGAGGTCTAGTGCATTATTGCAGCAGCTAGATATTCCGGTTTGGAAGTGGGAAAATATTACTATGAATTTTGTGACTCATTTACCGAGGACCTTCAGGAAGAATGATGATATACGGGTGGTGGTTGATAGACTCACTAAGTCTACTCACTTCTTACCTATTAAAGAGAATACTCCTGTTCATTAGTTGGTAGAGATTTTTCAGCGAGATATTGTTAGACTTTATAGTGTTCCTGTGTCGATAGTTTCTAACAGGGATACAATATTTATATCTCATTTTTGGAAGGGAGTCCAGCAAGCTTGGGTACATGGCTTAAATTTTGTACAACTTATCATTCATAGACCAATGGACAGTCAGAAAGGACGATCCAAATGTTGGAAGATATGTAGAGGGTATGTGCTTTGGAGTGGATAGGTGACAGGGATAAGTATTTGTATCTTGCTGAGTGTGCTTATAATAACAGCTGGCACGCGAGTATCGGTTTGCCAGCATTTGAGGCTTTGTATGGTAAAAGATGAAGGGCACTATCTTATTGGGATGAGGTTGGTGACAAAGTCATTGAAGGGACAGAGTTGGTTAGAATCAATATTGAGAAGGTAGAGAAAGTTTAAGAAAGTTTGAAGCAGGCTCGATCGCGTCAAAAGAGCTATGCGGACCCATACAGGAAGTTTGGTGGATTTGAACCGGGTCATCATGTGTTCATGAAGGTGTCACCTTTTAAGGGTGTGAAGCGTTTTGGTATGAAGGGGAAGCTTAGTCCAAGGTATGTTAGACCTTTTGATGTTATGAAGAAAGTGGGGGTAAAATCTTATAGAGTTGCATTGCCGCCACCACTATCTCATGTGCATAATGTGTTTCACGTGTCTGTTTTGAGGGTTATAAATATCAACCATTACATGTAGTTCAGTATCCATTACATAAGATTAGAGAGGATCTTTCTTGTGAGGAATAAGTTGAGGCTATCTTAGCTCAAGAGGAGCGGGTTTTAAGGAAGAACAACATTACATTTGTGAAGGTTTTGTGGAAAAATCATTCTGAGGGAGTGGCGACTTGGGAGTTTGAAGAATATATTCATGAAAAATATCCGTATTTGTTCGAATCAGGTACGTGTATTTAGTTTCGTTTGATTCCTGGGATGGAATCCTTTTTAAGGGGGTATATATGTAATATATGTGTAATTTAGATGATGATAATAATAGAAAGAATAATAATAATAATAATAATAATAATAATAATAATAATAATAATAATAATAATATCTAGAATAAAATTGAATAAGTGATTTAATATATTTGCTAATTAGAAGAAAAATAGAATTAAAAGTCATTGGTTATTATAATCTAATTCTAATAAAAGTAGGGTACTTAAATTATTATATAAACAAGCTGGAGTTAATAAGAAAACCTAAGTTTTATTAAAAGAGCAGCCTTGGAACCGTAAACGGAGCAGAGCAGACGGAGAAGAGAGGAAAGCTTGATACATGAATTAATCGATGATCTTATTTGTTCAGGAACCCAGGTTTATGTTACTTCCCTGTACTACCCTCTTGTATACGTACTATAGTAGTTATGCATCATTAACATGTTACTTGCGAATCTTTATGAATCAAGCTTCTAATTTATTGGGTTTCATGACCTATAATTATTAAAATAGTGTTTTGATGGATTTTCGTAGTCAATTACATAGTTATGCAATCACTTTATATGTTTTGTTTGTCAGTCAATATTTTGTTGTTTACGGAATCAAGATTGCATGGTTATGATTTGATGATTGATATATATTGTGTAATGTGGGTTTATGATTTTTTTCATCTTTTGATTCACACCAATAATATTTTATATTGGTTTATTAGCCATCCATCTTGGTTAGTTACTATTATTACATCTTACGTGATTTGAATGTTAAGGAATTAGTACCTGTACTTCATTGTGTACTAAATAAATTATGGATTTTTTTTATATTTAATACGCAGATAATCTCTTCTTAACACAATTTGTTCAATTTTTTGTAGTCTCGCTAAATTAATATGCAAGTCGCACATATATGTTGCAATTACTAGTTATTTTATTAAAATGTATGTACACAACACACATGTGTCTTAATTGTCACCAAGGCTTTTACTCCTCACATGTACTAGTATACATCTTTATTCCTTAGTTTTGTAACTAACCATTTCCATGTCTACTGATTTAAGCACCTACCTGATCATGTCACATATAGATACATATTGTTTATTTAATTGATTACTAAGTACACTACATACACTTCAAATTATGCATGAGGCTTGTTGATTAGGAGCTGTCAAATATTAGACTTATATAAAATTTACTTGTGGTTAGTTGTTAATTAATGTAAAAAACAATAAATATTAATTGTAAATAATAAAATTTTATATTTAGTTAGCGGGTCGGGAATTTAGGGGATCATTTGCGGATTTTGTAAGTATTTAAGTTGCGATATTTGAGGTACGGATTCTGTCCTCTTAGCATTTGGATATATTTGATTCACTTATTTATGTATCCTGCTCGTTCCATTAAATATTTAATCTCACTATTTTGACATACGATTCAAAAAAAAATTAATTTGGAAATTTTAAATATCTATGTATGCTATTTGAAAAAATTATTTATGACACCCTCTGTTTTGGAAATATGAATTACTTGTCTCAGGTGATTTTAAATTTTGCGAGAATATTGTTTTTTGAACCCTTAATGTTATTTAGGGTATACCGAGTTAACCAGCTGTAGGGGTACTACAACCATGTCATTGTGGGTCCAGTGACATGATACTTCCGTGATAGTGTAATTGGTCACGCGTATCCTTCTTTTAGCTCTTGGGAGGAGCTTTTGGCCATTTTGATATTTGTTCAGGATACATGGGTGCACCCAGAGTTTGATTTGTGATTTGATTTACGGTGACATTGTATATGTCGTACACATTACTCATTCAGTTGCACGCATTAGGTATCCTATGATATGTGTATTCGTATCTGTTCTGATCTATATATGAAATATCCTAACTCGTCGTTATTTCAACCATACTTATTTAATATTGTGGTTTTATAATAAATTATGAAATATTCATTCCTGATTTTCTGTTTTATAAACTATATTCCAAATTTGTACTAGGCGTTTTGAAATATCCATGTGATGGAGAGTTACCCCATTTATTAATTAGGATTTCGGAATCTATCATTATCCGGACTTAATTATTTATTTAGAGAATTTGACAATTATATTATTGGTTTAGACTGTTTAAAGATTTAATATTATCTTGAAAATTTTTAGACTGTTTAATTATTGTTTAGAAATATATTAGTGTTCTATTTGCAGGTTTATGAATTTTAAGTAATATCTCTGTTGGTTTTAATCTAAACGTTAGTTTATTTCTATTTCTATTTATTGTTATTTATGTTTAGTACGTGAAGGATGTAATGACTTGGTCTGCAGCGTTGGTTATGTTCAGGAGAGTCTTCAGGATTAGTTTGAGTAGTGGAGATAGTTTAGGAAACGTTGGTACTGGTCCCTAATTTGTAGGGCTTTCATTTGTGTATTTATTTGTTTTCTCAGTTAATCAATAAACTATCAACTTCACGTATTTCTGTTTCTCTCGTTTAAACGTTATCATCTACATTTATATACACAGATATATATATATAGATTGATTTGCAGGTGGTATTTTATATTGTGGTATCAGAGCTAGAATTCTTCAGCGGATGCCCAAGTACATGCCTAGAGGAACAACAATGGAAACAAATAAGGTTAAGGAGGGAGGAGTTGGTCTGAATTACCCAATGCTGGCTCGAAGCAACTATACAGCTTGGGCGATTAAGATGAGGGTGTTTATGCAAGCTCATGCGGTGTGGGATGCTGTGGAACCCAAGGATCCAAAAGCGAAGGTGGAAGAAAGAACGGACAAACTTGCATTGGCAGCGATCTACCAGGGGATCCCTGAAGACATGCTTTTGTCCCTCGCAGAAAAAACTACGGCTCAAGAGGCGTGGTCAGCCATCAAAACGATGTGCCAAGGGGCTGATCGCGTTAAGAAAGCCAAGGTTCAAACTCTACGATCTGAGTTTGAGTCTTTAAAAATGAAGGAGACAGAACAACTTGACGAGTTTTGTATGAAGCTAAATGGTTTGGTGGCAAACATTCGAGCTTTGGGAGAGGAAATTGAAGAAAAATATGTGGTGAAAAAATTACTAAGAGCTGTACCTTCAAAGTTTCTGCAAATAGCATCCACCATTGAACAATTTGGTGATCTGGAGAGTATGTCAGTCGAGGAGGCTGTGGGGTCATTGAAGGCTCATGAGGAAAGGCTACGAGGCCAAAGTGAATCCAGTGGGGGGCAGTTACTTCTCACTGAGGACGAGTGGTTGAAAAAAGAAAAGGAGGAAGGGCAGCTGCTATTTACCAGGGAAGAGTGGCTGAAGAGGTCACAATCGAGAGGCAAGAATTATGGAGATGTAAGCAGGTCTCAAGAAACGAATAGGGGACCTCGAGACAGAAGCAAAGTAAGATGCTTCAACTGTCTCAACTACGGCCACTACGCAGCCGAATGCAGAAAGCCTAAACGACAAAGCGGACAGAGAGTCGAGGTTAATATGGCACAAACTACAGATGAAGAACCTGCGTTGTTGATGCTGAAGTATGAAACGAGAAATCAGCTCCTGAGTGAGAAGGGTATGATACCAAAACTGGTGCAAGACACAGCTAACCAACAAGAGATTTCAAATGTTTGGTATCTGGACAACGGGGCAAGCAACCATATGACTGGGCACCGCTCGAAATTTACAAGTCTGAATGAGGATGTAACAGGCCAGGTGCGTTTTGGAGATGGGTCAACAATTAGCATAAAGGGCAAAGGAACGATTACATTCAGATGCAAAAATGGTGCAGAACGACAGTTTCACGAGGTATACTACATTCCTAGCCTCTGCAATAATATTTTGAGTCTTGGTCAGCTATCTGAAAATGGAAATCGAGTTGTCTTGGATGGTGATTTTCTGTGGATTCATGATGAAAATGGTAAATTACTTGTAAAAGTAAAACGGTCAGGAAATAGATTGTACAAGATTATTGTTGAAAGTGTCGAGTCCACATGTTTGTTGACAAAAACAAATGAGTTGTCTTGGTTGTGGCATGAACGACTTGGCCATGTTAACTTTCATGCCATGAGTCTAATGTCTAAAAACAATATGGCTGCTGGTATGCCTCTGATCGTGCAACCCAAGGAACCATGCACAGGCTGTCTCATGTCTAAACAAACGAGGAAGCCTTTTCTGGCGCAATCAAGCTACAGAGCGAAATCTGCGTTGGAACTGGTCTATGGTGACTTGTGCGGGCCAATTACACCGGAAACTGCAAGCGGGAACAGGTATTTTTTCCTTTTAGTCGATGATTTTAGCAGGGTGATGTGGGTGTACATGCTAAAAACCAAGGATGAAGCTCTCAGTATTTTTAAAAGGTTCAAGGCCCAGGTGGAAGTTGGCCCAGAAAGAAAGATACGATGTTTTCGAACTGATAGAGGTGGGGAATTCTGTTCAAATGCTTTTAATTCCTACTGTGAGGATGCAGGGATCAGTCGTCAGTTCACAGCTCCTTACACACCACAACAAAATGGCGTGGTTGAGAGACGAAACCGAACTGTTGTTGCTATGGCCAGGAGTTTTTTGAAGACAATGAAACTGCCATCTTTCTTATGGGGCGAAGCAGTTCGCCACTCTATTTACATCCTCAATCGCCTACCTACGCGTGCTCTGTCAGATATAACACCGTATGAAGCTTGGACTGGTTGTAAGCCAAATCTGGAGCATATTCGAGTTTTCGGGTGTGTCACACACATGAAGATTCCTAGCATATTAACCAAGAAGTTGGATGATCGTAGCAAGATGGTGATTAATCTGGGAAGAGAAACTGGAACCACGGCCTATCGTTTGTATGATCCTGTGACAAAACAAGTGCACATAAGTCGTGATGTGGTCTTTGAAGAAAAGAGAATATGGTCATGGGATCAGCTTAAGGAAGGATACAAGTCACAGCAAAACTACTTCAACATTTTTGGACGTGAGTCTGGGGACACAAACGTAGACAAGGAAAATGAGGGTCTCAGCAATGAAGGCACTAATACGGCTCAGTCTACAGACACTAATGCTGGAAACTCGTCTCTGGAAGTGCTGTCTACGCCTGTAGCATCTCAGACTTCAGATATATCTGAAAGTGATGGTTCTGCTGTTAGCAGTGAACCACAAAAGTGCAGAAGTCTTGATGACATCTACAACAACACAGATGTAGTCGAGTTGGAAGATGAGCTGTTACTTGCAGGAATGGATGAGCCTTTGAACTATGAACAGGCGTCAAGAAAGAAGGAATGGCGAGATGCCATAAAACAGGAGTTGGAAGCTGTTGAAAGAAATGCGACTTGGACACTGACTGATTTGCCACAGGGAAAGAAAACAATAGACTTGAAGTGGGTCTTTAAGTTAAAGAAGGACTCAAATGGCGAGGTAGTGAAACACAAAGCAAGGATCGTGGCTAAGGGGTACGAGCAAGAATATGGAATCGATTTCGAAGAAATTTTTGCTCCTGTGACACGCTTGGAGACAGTTCGTCTTATTCTTGCTTTGTCAGCCAAAAATGGGTGGGGAGTGCACCACCTAGATGTTAAATCAGCTTTTCTGAATGGGGAGCTAAAAGAGGAGGTTTATGTGTCACAACCTCAGGGGTTTGAAAAACCTGGACAGGAGCACAAGGTTTACAAACTGCACAAGGCGTTGTATGGCCTGCGTCAAGCCCCCAGGGCTTGGTACTCGAAGCTGAGTAAATGTTTGGAAAATATGGGTTTGACAAGGTGCCCATACGAGCACGCTGTGTACACAAGAAAGGTCGAAGGTGAGGTGTTAATCGTGGCTGTTTATGTTGATGATTTACTGGTAACGGGAACTAATGTAGCTGTCATAAGCGAGTTTAAAGAACAGATGGGAGAAACGTTTGACATGAGCGATCTGGGAACTCTCTCTTATTACCTGGGAATCGAGGTTGAGCAGGGAAAAGGGTTCATCGAGCTTAAACAAGTTGCTTACGCCAAGAAAGTGCTAGAAAAAGCAGGCATGGGTGAGTGTAACCCAACTAAGTATCCAATGGAGCCGAAGCTTATGATTACAAAGGATGAAGGTGGAACAACAATCAACCCTACGGAGTTCAAAAGCATTGTGGGAGGTTTACGCTATCTCATTCATACGCGTCCAGACATCGCATATGCCGTTGGAATAATCAGTCGTTTTATGGAAAGGCCAACAGTCATGCACTTGAACGCAGCTAAGCGTATTCTTCGTTACATCAAAGGTACGATCAACTATGGTTTGGTTTATTCTAAGGACAGTGGGAATAACGTTTTGACAGGGTTCTCAGATAGTGACTTGGCTGGTCATATCGATGACAGAAAGAGTACCGGAGGTGTGGTTTTCTATCTAAATGAGAGTGTGATAACCTGGGTTTCCCAAAAACAAAAATGTGTTGCTTTGTTGTCTTGCGAGGCTGAGTTTATGGCTGCTACCGGAGCAGCGTGTCAAGGAATATGGCTGCGAAAGTTGCTTGGGGAAATAACTGATGATGTGGTTGGTCCTGTGGTGTTGTATATTGACAACAAGTCAGCTATCGATTTAGCTAAGAACCCGGTATTTCATGGTAGGTCAAAGCATATCGACATACGCTACCACTTTATCAGGGAGTGCGTGGAGCGTGGGGAAATCGTCGTTAAACACATACGATCAGATGAACAACGTGCAGACATTCTTACAAAAGCTTTGCCGATTTTTAAGTTCGAGAAGATGCGTCTGTTGCTGGGATTTAAGAATCTGAATAAGAACGTTTAGATTAAGGGGGTGTTTGTTGGTTTTAATCTAAACGTTAGTTTATTTCTATTTCTATTTATTGTTATTTATGTTTAGTATGTGAAGGATGTAATGACTTGGTCTGCAGCGTTGGTTATGTTCAGGAGAGTCTTCAGGATTAGTTTGAGTAGTGGAGATAGTTTAGGAAACGTTGGTACTGGTCCCTAATTTGTAGGGCTTTCATTTGTGTATTTATTTGTTTTCTCAGTTAATCAATAAACTATCAACTTCACGTATTTCTGTTTCTCTCGTTTAAACGTTATCATCTACATTTATATACACAGATATATATATATATATAGATTGATTTGCAGGTGGTATTTTACAATCTCCTTTTATTATTAAAAGGGGTTGTTACAAAATCAGATTTGTCGGATGGCGATGATGAATGATTGAACGGAGAAATTGATAATAATTGATTATTGCAACAATCAAATATTTGCGATGATGAAAAGTGATGATGTGCAGTGTGTCCATATATATTACCGTATGTATATGTACTGCAGGAGTTAAATCATATAAACTCATTTTTATGGGTTTATATTCAACAAAATTTACAAAATTTCCACTAGTTTCTACTTTCTATTTTAATACTATTTTTATTTGATCATGATCCTATATATATAATTTTATTATCATATTTAACACTTCTGTCGGGATTGGATATTATTAGTTAAAATTTAATATTTTATGATAGGAAATGAATAACTGCATGAGTGAAATCATATAAACTGATTTTTATGGGTTTATATTCAACAATTTTATAAATTTCCACTAGTTTCTAGTTTATATTTTAATACTATTTCTATTTAATCATGATCCTGTATATATAATTTTATTATCATACTTAACACTTCTGTCGGGATTGGATATTATTAGTTAAAATTTAATATTTTATGATAGGAAATGAATAATTCCCATAGTTAATATAATTAGGGTTATCTGGACTCAGAGTACAATGAAAGTCATATTTGCATGAGACCCTAGGATATAATTGTTGATGTTTTGATCAGAAGTACTCTATATAATTTATAGTATATTTATTTAATTATTATTAAAGTTCAATAAAATTTTCTATGGTATACATATATTTTTAATATATATATATAATGATATTATTATCATATTTTTGATTGTCATTAGTTGAATATTATTAAGCTTAATATATTGTAATGGTAAATGAAGAATTCCAAATGTTGAAAATAATTGTTGGACTCTAATCTAAACTGTTTGGGCTTTGGTTAAGTTGGGCTTATGTTTATGTTTATGTTTAGTGTTTAAAAATAATAAACGTTGCTAAATTAGATATAGAAGCATGAAGTAGTCAACCTTTTAGTGGAGAGATTATAGGAAGTAGTGAAGTTTATTTAGTAGTTGAAATAGTATGTGAAGTGACTAATATAATTTCTAGTTTGTAGCAGCAGTTTAATATCACCTACTCTATATTTTGCTTATTTATTTGCATCATATAATTTGTTTTTTAAAGAAATCAGAAGATAATAAAATGTAGTCCTAGAGAGCATTTTGATCTTGTACATATCAAATTTCCATTATGTTTATTTTGCAGTTATCATTCTAGTCTTCTATTTTTAATAATAATTAGGTTTATTTGGTCTCAAAGTATAAAAAAATTCACATTTATTGGGCTACACATACATACACTACAATATGGACCTTCTGTCGAATCATATATATCAAAATTATACGATTTTACACCCTATACAAAGATGACAGAATTATATATATTTCAATATTGGTCGAAAATCAATATTTCAACTAGATCACCTCAAAATCAGGAGTTAAAAATAAACTACGAATTTTACATTTAGAAATTACTTGTATTTTATTGGAAATAATTAGAACTCTTCATTATATTAGGTTTTAAAATATTGTACTAAACACCACCTTAGCATACTAAATAGTAAAATTAGAGATAGTAGTACTTGAGACAAAGAAGGGTAAAACTTTGGAAGAAAGAATCAAAAGATTCATCCAGATTTCTAAGAAACTTTTGAAGTTGTATTATATTTGCTGTTGAAATTCAGGTTAGTAAACAGAGTGTTTGTTATAATGCTACACCGACATGAGCATATTATAGGAAAGTAATATCTTTCTTGTATCTTAAACTCATCAAACTCTCTTTTCTAGTCTAGTATTAGTTAAGTTAGTTGATAATTTATAATTTTATTAGAAAAGTCTAGTCTTGTGTCTTTTAACTGAAGTATTTGATATTAATTACGATTTATATAATAGACTATGCTTGATGAATGATTTATGGTATTTACTATTATTTTGTTTACTATTGCGTATACTAGCACACATCAAGATTTTAAGCAACAAGTTTTTGGTCCAGCTCGGGAAGTCTGCATTCTCGATTTTATGTTAATTGTTTGTTATAGTTTTGGATTTCACCTTTTTGTAAATAGTCGTTATTTCTTCTTCTTTTTTTCTTAGGTAGACAACATTAAATTTTGTAGTTAAAGAGACATAAATTAGATATTCTTGACAACCAATTGAAGAACCCTAATTCTTAAATTATTCTCTAATATTTGTTATATTATTTTATTTATTTATGATATTAATTTTATAGATCGTACTAGCACCCCAGAAAAATATCAAACATTGATGTTGATATTAGTTATTTCCTGCATGAATGATACTCTAAACATATGCCTCTGTATATATGCGAGTTTCTTATTTTTTGTCGAAGAAAAAAGCAAGTCTGCGGAGATACCACTAAAATATAGCGAGGAAAAACTATATGAGTTTCAGATGCATCTTTTGAAAAATAGATTCCCTTTTTATCCCCGTTCTTGTTGATTTAATCTTAAACTAGTGTTTTAATAGTTATTTTATTCGTGATTTATTTATTTGAGTTAGCATTATTTTGATTTGGTCTATTGTCCAGGGAGAGTTTTATAGGAGGTTAAGTGAATAATGGAGAGGTGGTGCAGGTGTAGGAGTCTGGTAGTTTTTTTATTTCCTAGTTTATAGCAGCACTTCTTTATTTTACTTTATATGTACGTTGTATTACCTGTGGATCCATATTAAGAGAAATAGTTTTTGTCCATTGCTTCTGTTCTTTTTCTGTGTGAGTGTGTATACATATAAGTGAGTATATCTTGCAGAGTCTGTGATCTCAAACTACATTTGGTATCAGAGCTCCAAGGTGTATTTGTTTTAGCTAGTGTACATGTCAAAAGGAATGGATGCTGGGAAGGGGAAATGATCTACGGGCTTAAGCTACCTAATGCTAACTAAGATGAACTACACAGATTGGTCAATGAAGATGAAGGTCCTCATTCAGGCACATGGAGTTTGGGAGGCCGTGGAACAATCAGACCCCAAGGCAACAGCAGTGGACAAGGTGGCGAGGGAAATGATCTATCAAAGTGTTCCCGAGGAGATACTATTGTCTCTTTTTTAGAAGAAACTGGCTAAAGAGGCCTGTAAAGCGTTGTAGAATATGTGCCAGGGTGCAAACAGAGCTAAAGCAGCGAAAATTCAAAACTTGAAAGCTGAGTTTGAGGCTTTGACAATGAAAGATACAGAGCTCTTGGATGACTTCAGTCTGAAACTAATAGGTTTAGTGACAAACATTCGAGTTCAAGGAGAGGACGTGAAAGAATCCCATGTTCTCAAAAAATTGCTTCGTGCAATGCCCTCTAAGTTCTTGCAAATAACACAAATATAGAACAATTTGGTGATCTTGAAAAGATGATGGTGGAAGAGGCCATTGGATCGTTAAAAGCAGATGAAGAAAGATTAACGGGAAGTACCGAGGTTACAGGGAATCAGGTGTTGCTGACCGGGGAGAAGTGGCGTAAAAGAGAAAATAGTGGCAGCAAATTGTTGCTCACAAGGGCAGAATGGGAAAAGAGAATGAACAGGGGTGGTAATGAAGGTAGGCCAAATTCTGGAGGATGCAATGGAAGAGACAAAAGTAGAATAAGGTGTTATAATTGCCACATCTATAGCCACTATGCTGCTGAGTGCAGAAAACTGAAACGCGAAAGGGAAGCAAGGAAATAGACTTTGATGGTACAGATGGAGGAAGAAGAACCAGCTCTCTTGCTGGCAAAACATGACAGTAAGTGTGAAGAAGTAATGCTAAATTAAGGAGGTGTGGCACCAAAGGTTATGAATGATGAAAGGGGAGAGAAAGCCAACTCAAATGTGTGGTACTTAGACAACGGTGCAATTAGTCACATGACAGGAGATAAAGGAAAGTTCACGGAATTAAACGAGGGAATAACAGGGTCAGTGAAGTATGGCGACGGCTCAACCGTGAAGATTCAAGGAAAGGGATCAGTTACATTCAAATATAAAAATAGAGAAAAATGCACACTAAATGAGCTATTCTATATTCCATTCTTATGTAGCAATATAATAAGTTTAGGTCAATTTTCTGAGGAGGGAAATTAGGTCATTTTAAAGGGCAACTATCTTTGGGTGTTTGAAAAATAAGGAGGCTTACTCATGAAAGTGAAGCATTCTGGGAATAGATTGTATAAATTACTAGCAGATACTGAGGATCAAATTTGTTTATCGTCAAAATCTGATGAGTTAACAAACCTCTAGCACATTCATTTAGGACATGTGAATTACTTGTTTTTGGCTATGATGCATAAACACAATATGGTGTATGGGTTACCTAATATGAGTCAATTGAAAGAAGTGTGCAAGGGTTGTTTAACTTCGAAGCAAACCAGGAGAGCATTCCCTCAAAAAACAACTTTCAGTGCAACAAAGGCTTTACAGCTGGTACATGGTGATCTGTGTAGCCCTATTGAACCAACTACGTTTGGAGGTAGCAAATATATATTTTTGTTGGTGGATGACTATAGTGGCATAATGTGGGATTACATGCTAAAGAGTAAAGATGATGCTTTTAGTGCATTTAAAAAGTTTCAAGCTTAGGTGGAAGATGGTGAAGAGAAGAGGATTCAGAACTGTTCGCGGAGGTGAGTTCGATTCAAATAAATTCAAGGCTTATTTTGAGGACAAAGGAATTGAAAGACACTACACCGCTCACTACACTCCTCAACAAAATGGAGTCCTAGAAAGGCGAAATAGAACGATAATTAAAATGACCCGATGCTTCATAAAGGAAATGGGTTTGCTAGTAGCACTATGGGGTGAGGCTTTGCGTCATTCTATGTACATCCTAAATCGGTTACCACCTCCAGCTTTGAAAAATAGATTCCCTTTTTATCCCCGTTCTTGTTGATTTAATCTTAAACTAGTGTTTTAATAGTTATTTTATTCGTGATTTATTTTACTTGTTTATTTTACTTTATATGTACGTTGTATTACCTGTTGATCGATATTAACAGAAATAGTTTTTCTCCATTGCTTCTGTTCTTTTTCTGTGTGAGTGTGTATACATATAAGTGAGTATACTTGCACAGCCTGTGATCTCAAACTACAGTTCTCAGTTTAAAGATAAAAAATTGTACTTAAACATGTTATTCTATAATTTAAGCAGTAAATCAAATGATCAATACTAAAAAAGGGATATCATGAACTAAAATAAAAAAAATTGTATTTTTTAGGGGGGTTAATAATGGTTTATAATAGTTAATTATGAAAGAATGACAAAAAATAGATTTTCAATTTAATAGAGTTATCAACTAGTTATCAACATTTTGTGCAATTTAATTTTGAGTTCACACTTAGAAACACATATATACGAGTTTACTTCTTGATGCATGATAGAATTTTTGAGGAAGCTTTATAAAAAGAACTCCTCATAATTTCCCACGTAGTAATGAAATATTCAACAATAAATCTATTTGAACAAGGGCCCATGTTCTTTTCATGAAGTTTAGAGTCTTAAAAATGATATATAAAGTGATTGGATCTACCAGATTTGATGCTCTAGCCTTAGAAATGGTCTTTCCTTCAATGTCATTTAAATTAACAGTTTATTGTGCAAGAGGCATCCCATGAGAATTAGAAAACAATTGCACAAGCTAATT
Organism: Apium graveolens; assembly: GCF_009905375.1. NCBI lineage: Eukaryota > Viridiplantae > Streptophyta > Magnoliopsida > Apiales > Apiaceae > Apium > Apium graveolens. The sequence goes on from NW_027421778.1 coordinate 70,691, forward strand.
GAAACTTCCCATTAAAAAAATAAAAAAGTAAAAGTACATACTTTCTTCTATTCCAAGTATTCCAATATTAATAAACAACTAAATTACTCCACCTTAATAAATTATTTTCGTATTCATATAAACATTACCTATTATTCAATTTTTATCCAATATTTAAAACCAACTTATATTACGAAATAAAAATATCAATATACTATTTAACAATTATGAAATTACAAATATGCTTTCATCTTCTTCCGGTCACCTATCTCCTTCTTCCTCAATGTTTTTTAGATAGCCGCCGCACAAAATACTTGTTCGGGTGTAGCCCTCTCCTCTATCTTCAATTTTATTTTCCTCTTACTCTCCTCCCCTTTCATTTTTCTTCTCTCCCTCTTTTTCTCTATCTCTCGAGCACATTTCTCTCTTTTTCATGTCTCACTCCCCCTCTTTCTTTCCATCAATCTCTCTATCTCGACCTCCTCTCTCTCTTTTGTCTTGAACAAGCTCTTCCTCTCTTCTTCCTCGTTATTTTTTTCCTAATATTCCTCTCAATTTGGGCCTAACCAAACCCAAACCACCACCCCATATCGGCCGTGATCATGCACCCCTTTACGGTCATCCTCCGGCAATAAAACAACCCCCGTTCAATTTATTTTTGAGAGGTTAATACCTCTACTTTTAGATTTTTATGATTTCTCACACTAAAAATGAAAATTAAATTAGATTCTTAAGTCATTTTGAATCATCCCTCAGAATTTTATGTGTGGCACTTTCTAAAATCAAGTCGAACTGAGGCCCACTGTTTATACGAAATTGCCAAGGCATTGGAAAAGCGTAGTTTGGGGTCCATATGATATTTTAACCGCCATGATGGCAAGCCCGATAGAATATGGCCCCAAAAAAGGTATTAAAAAAGGCAAAATAGACCTAAAATCATATATGTTGTCACTTAATTACATAATCTACTAAACTTATCAAAGTGGGCAGTTTTATCTCATTCTCTCAAGTCTAAAAAAAATGATGACTCAAGTGGCCCAATAGGCCAACTTAGTTTTTCCTCTTTTGTTTTACTTTTACTTATACAAATTCGCCCCTGCCTTTTACAAAAAACAATCTCTTAATATCAACTTTATTTTCATCAGATTCACATAAAAAAGAAATCAGTTGGAGCATCCAAAGTTGAATGATTTAGTCTATAGACTATACAATCGAAAGATTGATACTAGCTTTAAAAAGCGCATAATAGAGTGTTCAGATTTGGATCTACTCATTCTTGAAGACTTTTAATGGGATATAAAATAAATTAATGTAGATGGAGACCTTGTCATCCTAACAAGGAGCTCTAGTGGGCTGATGTTGATAGAGCTGCCAGTGCTTCTAAAAATGGTCATGGTCAGAATATTAGAATAGTTTGTTGCCGAGAAAGTACTTATACTTTTTCTACTAAATTGGACGTGGATGAAACTAAGGAAGATGAAATAGTAGAATATGATTTAGACCCTATTATTGAAGATGAAGATATAGAAGATGATTATGACATGAGATCTGATCATGGTAAAGAATTTTGACTACTGATATATAAATTATGACCTATATATATGATCAAATAGATTCTACCAGATTCTACCATTTGAATTACTGATATATTTCAAAGTACATGTCTTTTGTTGTAATTTTCTTTTGTCCATAGGCCAACTCGAGAGTTTGTTCTTGAGAGGAGCCAAGAAAACCCCCATTATTTTTCTTGGAGTTGTAGTAACAGTTTACTTTATATTATAAAAACTACATCATATTTTAGTTTTCACAATCAGACTTAAAAAATTCCTTAAAAAATATTGCTATTGAAACATGAGTTCATATCCACTGCAATTTTGTAAACATGAACGAGCTTTACACTGATATATATATATATAAGTATAACATTGGGTATTTTAATTTCACAAAACTACAGCTATTATGTACAAAGAAAGCTCCAACCTTTTTTAATATTATCTGAGCTTCTGCTCTTTTTTCTCTACTAATTTCACATGGCCTAATTTATTACATGTACTGCAGTTTGCCTTTCACAAGCTCCAAAAATATCTAGCTTGCATCATTTCTTACTTCACATCATGTTTAATACTGTAGCATACAATTTTGACCAGCACACATATATTTTCTTCTCTGAACAATTTACCAAGAAGGTTCCTGAGCATTGGTAATCGTTTGTCAAACTTAGCGTACTATTTTTCCATGTTTATACAGTTTCTGCATGCTCCTTTTCCTCCTTCCACATTATATGTTTCTAATACCAACTTTATTTTCTACATGTTACTATAACTACAACAAGTCTTATCGATTACCAGTTGAGCCATGCATATTTTATCAATGAAATAAACCCAACTGTTATTTGACATGCTAGCTGGATAACCTTAATATCCAGGATTTCAGCAAATTTATTTCTTATATCCATACAACGATTATTTTAGAAGGGTTTGAATTCTAAAATATAAGGGGTTTTAAAAATATTGCAGTTGAACCAACACATAACTTTTACCCATATAAATGCGAAAAGAGAATCAGTCTTATTCTCTATTTTTCTTGTTTCTCTTCACCCTTCTCATTCCCCCCCTATCCTCTCCTAGTTATGCAAAATCTATGTATACATATATATTACTTTTATTTTAGCCTCATTTTATTGATCTATTTCAATATTTATTTGATGAAGGCTTAACCCTACTTTGCCTCAACACATCATTGTTTTTGTGAAACCCGTGTAACAAGACTTTCATCCAAGTAAAATGCCACTCCACATGTGCTTTGTTTGTCTTTTACATTGCCCGCCAAGTCACTATCCGAGTATCCATTAAGGATATAGTTACCAGTGCCTTTTGTATAAACCAAACTGAGCTCCAAAGTCCCCTTTATAAATCGAAGTATACGCTTAACAGCGTTAAGGTGCAGCACTGTAGCTCATTCCATAAATTTGCTCACAATTCCAACTGCGAAGGCAATTTCGGGATGTGTGTGAACTAGATACCTCAAGCCCCCCACTAAGCTCTTAAATTTCGTTGAATCCACTACTTTTCCCTTACAATCTTTTTCAATGTGCAATTTAACCTCCATTGGGTATTTTGCCGAGTTATAATCAGATAGCACGGCCTTTTCAAGTTAACTTTTGGCATACACAGTCTGCCTGAGTTCGATATAATCTCGTTATTGCTTCACCTCGATACCCAAGTAGTGTGATAATTTTCCGAGATCAGTCATATCAAATACTGTAGACATTTGTTGTTTGAACTTGTTAATGGTGGAAAGACTCGTACCTGTGATAAGAATATCATCCACGTAAACTCCAATAATTAGTTTTTCAGTTCCCTCCTTCTTTTTATACACATCATGCTTGTATGGGCATTTGGTAAACCCTAACCTTTTGAGGTACTTACTGAGATGGGCATGCCAAGCTCTAGGAGCCTGACGTAATCCATAAAGAGCTTTTATCAACATGTACACCATGTGCTCCTTATTCTTCTTCACAAAACCCTCTAGCTGTCTTACATAAACAGTCTCCTATAGTTCCCCATTCAGGAACACAGACTTAACGTCCAAATGATGCACCTGCCACCCATTTTTCGCTATATGTGCCAATAACAGTCTCACAGTCTTGAGCCCTGTCACTGGTGAGAACACCATATCAAAATCCACACCTTGTTTTTGTACGTTAGCCTTTGCGACTAACCTAGCCTTGTGTTTAATTATTTCTCCATTTGTGTCCCTTTTCATCTTAAACACCCACTTTAAACCCACAACCTTATTCCTGGGTGGCAGCTCCATCATGGTTCATGTATTATTTATCACAATGGCTTCAATCTCGTTGTTCATGGCTTGTTTCCATGCTTTTTCAGTAGCTTCTTCATTAAAGATATTGGGCTCATCAATTCCCAGCAATGGCATCCCGTTCTCAGCTTCCACTTCTTCTATTTCATTATAAATGTCGTTAAGTAAACGAAGCTTTTGAGGCTCATTGCTACTGCTGCTCGATGTGCTGCTGCTTGTTGACTGATTACCACCACTGTTACTACTCAGGGACAGATTCTGTGCACTGCTTCATGTGTTACTTTCTCCCATTTCTGAATTCTCTATTCCAACAGTGTCACCTCCTGTAGTCCTGCTAGGAGTTGTTGGCTCCTCTTCACTGTGATATCCATTATGTTCATCATCTTTATTCGGCTCAGTTCCCACAAAAAGAAACGTACGATGGTCTGGTCCTCCATCCCCTGATTTATGTTCATCATTCCATGTTCAGGTCCTTTTTTTTCAAAAACAACATCACGACTGACATGCATGAAATCGGTCACTGGGTCATACAGTCTATATGCTTTCGTCCCTCCTTCTCTCCCAAGGTTAAGTACCAACTTTCTATGATCACTAAGTTTGGTTGCATACACACTAGGTAATTTCATGTGTCCCATGCAACCGAAAACCCTAACATGTCCTAAATCTAGTTTTCTATTTTTCCATGCCTAGTACGGTGTCACTTTTGATAATGCCCTAGTTGGCAATCGATTAAGAATGTACACACTGTGACGTACAGCTTCTCCCCAGAAAATTGAGGGCTTGTTTGTTGTTTTAAGGAAGCTTCGAGTCATGGCCACAAATATCCTGTTATAACGTTCAACCACTCCGTTTTGTTGAGGACTATAAGGTGCTATAAGGTGTCACTCAATCCCAACCATTTCATAATATTCTGAAAAAAAATTTGAGTTAAACTCCCCACCTCTGTCTGCACGAAGTACTCTAATCCTTTCTCCTGATTCATTTTCAACCATGACTCTAAATTTTTGGAAAGCATTCAAAGCCTTATTTTTCCTTTTCAACATGAAAACCCACATAAAATGAGTAAAGTCATCGACTAAGAGGAGAAAATACCTATTTCCTGCTGTTGTCTCTGGAGAAATAGGTTTGTAGATGTCACCATGTACTAATTACAATGCTTATTTGGCTCGATATTCATTCTTATGTGGAAATGGGTTTCGAGTTTTCTTTGACAATAACCACCCTTCACACACCGTCATTGGCTGAGAAAAATTGGGTATGCCATGTGCCATGTTTTGTGTTGACATTAATTTCATTGCTTGAAAATTTACATGGCCAAACCTAGAGTGCCACATCCAGTTCATCTCTTCCCTATTAATTAATAAACAAGCAGGTTTAAGACTCTCCAGAACAATTTTGTATAACCTGTTTTCAGTGCATTTTACCTTCATGACTAACCGTCTTTGACTGTCATACACCCACATATTTATGCCTCTAAGTGTGACTTCATTCCCGTTCTCAGATAAGTGACCCAACGATATTATGTTGGAGCACATACTTGGTATAAAGTAGAACTCATGAATACTTAATTCTTCACCATTTTTGCATCTAAAACTAACTGTCCCTTTGCCCCTTATGTCAACCTTAGAACTGTCAACAAACCGGACCCGTCCTGTCACACTTTCATCTAAGCTTTTGAATTTTGATCCGGCACCTGTCATATGATTCGATGCTCCGTTGTCTATATACCATACGTTGGACTCCCAATTTCTGTCATTGTCTTTATTTAATGGTCGTGGTTGTACTCCGGTCTCATTCAATAGGAACGTGGCTTTTGATTCTTCATTTTTGCATTTCACCATTAACACGGTTGGTTCATCATCGTGAATACGAGTTAAATTTACCTCAGTCCCCGCTCTTGCTTGTCTATTTCTTTCATGACGTGGTTTACGAGACTCTGCCACATAATGTCCATACACACCATAATTAAAACATTTGATTATGCTTCTATCTCTTCCCCAGGTCTACCTGTGTTATTCTGCAAATTGTTCGTCTCGCTCTTATTATTTCTTCTCAACCATTCCTCCTTTATGAGGAGAAGCTTGCCTTTCGTGTTCTCCAATTTTTTCCACTCCTCCTCAATTAGTAGAAGTTGTTCACTACCGCCACCAGCCTCACTTTGTCCACGTAGGCATTTTCGTGTGCCTTCAAAGAACCCACGGTCTCCTCAATTGTCATGGTCTCCAAATTCCTTTGTAAGAACTTGGTTGGGACAGCTCTGAGTAATTTCTTCACCACATATGCTTCATCGATTATTTCTCTAAGAGCTCAGATATTGGTGACTAGACCATTTAATCTCATCCAAAAATCATCAATCAGATCCATGTCCATCATACATAAGAACTCGAACTCAGCCTTTAACGTTTATATTTTTGCCTTTTTCACTCTATCAACCCCCAAACACATTGTCTTCACAGCCTCCCACGTCTCCGTAGCATCCTTCTTTTCTGCTATTGACAACAAAATGTCCTCAGGGATACCTTGGTATATAGTAGCCAACACCATCTTGTCCACTTTATCCTGAATCACCTTCATGCCCGTGGACTCAAATATATCCCAGATTCCATATGCTTGCATATATACCTTAATCTTTAAGGACTAGGCCGTATAGTTACTTTTGGTCAACAATGGATAGCTTAACCATACCGAGCCCTCTTTTTTTCCAGGTCTCCATCATGCTTTTTTTCCATGTCTCCATCATGCTTTGTTTTGGCATGTAGTTTGGCATACAAAGATATACGAGCTCTGATACCAAAAGATGGAACCAGCATAGGCTCTACACTGTATACACATTAATAAAAAGAGTAAAACAAAGAAACTGATTGATTTTATTCCCTCTGATAATGCATAGAAAATGAGTACAAGAATATAAATAACATAGAAACTTCCAATCAACTCACTCTAAAATTTCTCCTACAATCTATCCATAATACCAATCACACACTGACTCTCCTATATTAATGGTAACAAACTACGACTGAATCTAGGAGCACATATTATATTGTCAGCTAGATTTATTAGATAAAAAGATAGTAACTTGCTTAGATTAATATTCCCAACACTTTCATGCTTAGTTTTTAGGTAGAAGAGGTACTTAGAAAGATGAGTGCCAAATCAAAGAATAATGTTCCAATTAATCATCATTGCAGCTGAACTAGTTGAGCCAGATGGTTTGTTTTGGTATCCCAACTCGATTCAGAATGTATTCAAGAACACTGAGGTCAACTCTGTTAAGAAAGTATTGAAGAACATTTCAGAAAATGTTGGTAAGATTTTCCGAGCAAACTTTTCTTTCTGTTGTCAAACCCATGTACATCTATGCTCAAACTTTATCAGACGAGTTTTCCTGATATAAAATTTCTACACCTGAAGGCATCTTAAACTCGTTCTTATTAGCGGACACACCTCAGTTATGGCATTCTCTACATTCAGGCCATGACTTAGTGCAACTTTCATAGTATGTAGTATATGAAGCCATATCATTTGATTCTTATCCTTAGTTTTTTCAATTTCTTGGGGAGGCTGTTGATATATAGTTATCATTTTTGTGTTTTTTTTTGTTTTATTATTTAAGTCTAATCTTGTTGTTCTCTCGGTTCTAAAAACAGTGAGGCCGAAAAGAGATGAAAATTCAATTCCTTATTTGAGTTATAAAAAGATGGTGAGGTTAACCAAAGAAGAAAAATGAGCTAAGTTCAACATATTAGGGAAAGAAGAAAAAGCAAGGAAATGAGGTGACTAAGATTTAGGAAGTAAAACCTCCCAAGCTGATATTCCGATATGTCCTCTATGTAGGGACCTATCTTGAATGACTGGATTTTCTTAATCTTTTTTTTCTACTCAAAACTTTTCAATTTTCTTAATTATTTTGTCTAAATCAACTATGATCCTATAAATCAACACATTCTGATTTATCTCGCAGTTCTGCCTTGTCGTTCAAGTCACTCTCAACGGATAACCTGATCAACATATATATGTTATAACTTCGATGGATATTCATATGTAGATATCAACGGATGACTGAATAGATTATCAACAGATGATAATGAAGCTTTCAACGGATAATCATATCTTAATAATTGATCATATCCTGATTCCTCTGTCAAATCCTGATGCCTTGATAATTCTTGATTCCTGATATAGACAGTTCTTAACACATATGTTGTAGATAGAGGATATAGTTTTGGTTTTATACACTAAAAATAAAATCATAGATTTTAGTCTTGTGACATGATTGAAGATTACCGGTTCTTATTAGCTTAATAATGTTTATTTACTTTCTTTGTTGTATAACTTGTGTAATTATTATTGAGTAGTAATTTGTGCAGAAGATAGGGGAAGTCGTATTTGCACTATTTTATTACGATTTTTACCGAGATTTGATTGATTATGGTTATTCTACTTAATTACATTTTCATTATTAATTTGTAAAATCATCCGATATTAAGAATTAATTTAATGTAAAAAGGAGTAATAGATCGGGAGATTTTACTCATTACAGATATATTTGATTAGCCTAATTTAAAGTGAGAGCAAGATGAACATTTAAATTCTTTGAGCATTAATACTCGAGAGATATTTACAATTCCTTTAATTTCCCGATTAATTAAATTAACAAAAGTTATTGATATGTAAGCATGTTTCTAGAGTGTTAATATTTGAGATATATTAACATATTCTAGTTATATGCGCACTTTAGTTCTTTTAACTTGGAAGCCTGGTATTGCATAAGCATTGTTAATTTAGTTATAATTCTTACCTAGTAAAATATACATCACACAATTGTTTTGCTTTTGAAATAACACATAGTATTTGAGTCAAAATCGACTAAACATGTCTCTTTGTGGATACGACGCACATGCCATTTTGTACTTTGCATATAACCAAAATTGACCGGGTTCCATACTTTTTTTTTTTGGATTATTTAGTTCATTTAATTTATTGGCCACTTCACAATGAATAAAAAAGAAATTGCGCATATTTGATTATTGAGCTTTGTTTAACTTCTATTTCATTCTGTAAAATATCTGGTCATAAAATTACAATTCAGGCCCAATCTACAACAAGACGGTTCACTGATATCTTATTTCTATGTCGGCCCAATTCTAGTAAGTTCTCGACTATTCTGTACCGTTCAAACTGCTCTATAAATATATGTTTCTCACATTTCTTATCATTCATTCCAAGTAGTCATCTCAGTTCCCTATTTCTTTTTATGTTTCCTCACATATAGCAAATTTTATTATAATTGATCAAAAAAATCATGTTTTAACACATTTGCTAATTTTCCCAAGTATATATCAACCACACCTACAATCTACAAAATATTTATCGTTTCTATTGAAATTGGTAAGTGATGGATTGACTTAATTCTTTAAATACGCAATCGTAATTACTTTACTCTTGATCATCTGATGGTATTGATCTAAACAGAGATGTCAAATATTGAATTTTATGAAGGCAAAGATTTTACCTTTAATGTTTATAAATTAAAGGTATTTGTCAAAATTATAATGTGTGTGTATATATATTGGCTAGAGTTCTTGGACTCAATTTTGAATATGATTGCAAATTATTTAATGATTATTTTTTCGTTAATGTGGTTAATTCAATATTTTGCTAAATTTGATTTGCATTTTGTATGTAAAATGCACACATCAAATCTATGTAATCTTTTCCTTCATCTATAATTTATTGTTGGTTATAAAAGGGCACTTAATATATTTCTTTGATTTTCATTTATGGAGAGATGATATTTGCTAAAAACAGTGAAGAAAATGCTCCCCAAAGAATCAAGGTCCACCAGTTCAGGTAAGTAATAATCTTCTTTTAGCATCCTAGATTTTGGTTTTTTAGTGTTATAATCTTTCCTCACAAAAACATGTTTTCACTTAATTTATTTCAATTATTTTTGTTTCCTATGCAAGTAGTAATAACCTATTTAGGCTCAAGCCAAAATAGTGAGAATAATAATACGTGCAATTATATCATTTTGTGGTCCCATTTACAAAACTCCATTGCCAATGGTCATCGGTGTTCATCCAAAGTCCAGAACTCCCTGATATTTGCCATATTGAATACTAAGTGTACCAGTTTTTCCTAATTGAAAAAAATTGAGGAAGCCAAGCTCAGGATTGTTATTTTTGTTGGTTTCACATTTTGGTGTGTATCATGCTGAATATACAATGATATCAATTACATAAATGTAAAAATAGAGTCAGTATGAATGTATTTATGAAAACAGGGAGATGGGAAAAAGTATACTCAAGAGTGTTTATATTTGTAAGGTAAATATGCAGACTGGGCCTCTGTCACCTTTGAGCACCTCATTCACCTGCTCCATGTTCCAACACGCACTCTCTCCTCTAGGCGTGGTAATAAGTTGACTGAATCTGGTCTTTCTCTGTTCACATCTTGTGTGACATCAGGTGTGATTTCTGATTTATAAATTCATAAACATAAATAATTTAAGCATGTGATATATTCCTTTTTTCTGGTAATAATTATAAAGGATTATTTTTCTTGATTTTCATAGTTGAGTGTTTATTTGTTAAATTTATTTATTATAACCATGTTCTAGTATACAATAATTAAATTAAGTGTTTCTTTTGAGGGTAAACTAATTAAATAATATTTGGGATTTTTTTTGTCAAATTTTATTGAAATTAAATTTATTTCATTTATTTAAAATAAATATTTACATCTTTCTTTTCCATTATTCATTAATTCTGCCATTAATGATGGAACATTATTTCTTTTAATTATAGTTTATTTTCAAAAGACTTTTTTCAGTTTACACAAATCTATCCTTATTGAGTTTTGTTGACCCCAATTTTTTATATCTCTAAAAATTGTTTGAATTGATTTGTGAAAATGATTGATTTTTTATATAACTCTAAACATTGTTTGAAGTGATTTTTTTTATATCTCTAAAAATTGTTTGAATTGTTTCAATTCATTCTCTAAATTAATTGAGTTGAAATCTATCTTCCAAACTACACTAAATAATAGTAATCTTTGTAGGTTTTCATTTAATTAATTTATACTTTCCTTGAATTAGTACTCCCTCTCTGTTAATTTAACTTTTTGACTTGTATTATATAGGAGCATAGAAGGAGAAAGTAGTCATAAGCAGCAGCAACCTTCCTATTCCAATTGAAAGGGTAATAATAATAAAACCTCTCAGCCACTTTACTCAGCAAGGACTGTATAAGGCATTGGACCCTAAGTGGAATTTTCAGAAACTGCCCGCCATGAGTCGGTAGATCTGAAACCAGTCAGTCCAGCTAGAAAGCTTGTGGAGGATTCTCATACTTCTCTTAATCTAAATATAAATTCTATATTGTTTATTATCCTAATTGAATACATTCTAGTTTTTACTATCTTTATATGGCTTTATTTTATTTTTATTTTATACAGAAGTAAAATCAATAATAATGGAAGAGGTATATTTTCTGTTAACATATTTTAAGAGTTACATGATATGTTGTTGACATCTTTTAATTAATTTTAAAGTTATAACTTTTTCTTGAAATTGCTTGATGATGAATTTATTGCCTTCGAATCTATGTTTAAGATCTTGATTGTCGAAATTCGTGTAATATAGGCCTCACAAAATGGTTCTGGATCCGGAGAATAGAACTGAAATATCATGAAAAGAGATCGGAATTATATAATCAGATAGTATATGAAAATAAAATAAATTTGATCCGAAAATTACCTCAACCGAAAATTTAACCAAAAATAATTTGTAATACTAGATCCTATTATAAATTGGAACCAATCAAAATCAAATAATATATTTTTCGAACCGAATATGACCAGAATTAAGCAAAATAAATACTTAAAATTACTTTATATTTTTGATAACATAATTATTTAATCATAATTTTTTTAACAATTACATTATATTATATTAAAAGTACTACATTGAATAAAAAGATATTTTTTATGTCTCACGAATTGAAAAAAAGATAAAAAGATATTTTTTATGATCTGAAAATATCTGAACCAAATTTAATCCAAATCTAATTTCGTCCGATCATATTCTGAATCATCCGCTTTTAATGTTAATTAGACTCTAACTAAATCATATTTTATTTATTTATAGAGTGAGTTAAAATGAATAACATCCAAGAGGTGTATATTTTTTTGGTTAACATTTTTATTTTTGGTTTTAGAGTTACATGAAAATATTGTGTGAAATCTCTTAATAATTTTAAAGTTGTAACTTTTTCTTGGAAGCTTGATGATGAATTTATTGCTTTGAAATCTAGGTTTAAGAACTTGATTGTGGAAATTCGTGTAATATAGACCAGTCAAAAATGGTTCAGGATCCGAGAACCGAAGTGAAATATGTTGAACCGGGATTGAAATTATATAATCCGATAGTTATATGAAAATCAAATACAATTGATCCGAAAATTATCCCAACCGAAATGTACCAAAAATAATTTGTAATACTAAATCAGATTATAAATTGGAACCAATCAAAATTAAATAATATATTATTCGAACCAAATATAAACGTGAATTAAGCAAAATGTATACGTAAAAAGGTACATATGTTTTTGATAACATAATTATTTAATCATAATTTTTTTAACAATTACATAATATTATATTGAACTACTATATTGAGTAAAAAGCTATTATGTCTCATAAAAGAAAAAATTGAATAAGTTATGATCTGAAAATATCTGAACCGACATTCAATCCGAACCAAATTCAATCTAAACTGAATTTTGGTCCGATCATAATCTAAATCATCGGCTTTGATTTGAATGTACCCAAACTAAATCACATTTTAGCTAATTCAAATTGTCTCCAAGTATTTCATAATCCGAAAATGAATTTGATCCGAAATGTAATAAAATTCAAAATAGATCTCGGTTATCCGAATTGTCACATAACTATCAGTGTGTGCGCGTTTCTATTGCAAATATTATGAAAGTTGAAAGACGAATGCAACTAACATACAATTAAGCTGGTTGAATGGCTTCACATTTATAATTAAAAGTGAGCTGTAATTATGTTTACTTTACCTTAGTGAAGACAGACGACTATATTTATGTGTTAGAGCGCCATCTATATTAAAATTTGAAGAAGATTTTAAATCATGTTTGAAAATTTCTTATTAGTTGCAATGTGTTCTTGTTTTCTTATTAGTTGCAATGTTGTCATGAAAATTTCAGTTATTCAAATTAATGGGTAAATTTCCTTGTGGAGGGCAAGTTCTTGTTTTGTATTAGTATATATAGGTATAAATTTAATAAATTTACTTAGAGAATATATATACTAGTAGGTATAAATGAAGAGTACTAGTATAGATTAAAGGGATTGAGAAAGATTAAGATATATTATTATTATTAATATTATTATTATTAATATTATTTATTATATTATTATATTATTATTATTATTATTATTATTATTATGTTTATAATTTAAGTTTAATAGTTATTTCAACAGTGAAATGCATCCAACTTACATCTTATTTTTCACTTCCTATTTATTTTTGCATTAACAAAAGGTTGTCACATAAATTTATTATTTCTATTTTTTAATTGATACACATAAGACTTGTCACATTTTTTTGACCATCCACGGATCCTTGTATATGGTTTTGAAATTATAATTTGAAACCCTAAAACGATTATTAATTAATTAATTTAATTATTAATATGGATTGATTAACTGACTGAGAAAAGTTTGTACAACATAAAAAAATAATATCGGCTACATTTAATATTAAAATTTTCTCTATGTGCTGTGAACATGGTGTCTATCAAATGGTTAAATCTCCCTTTTTTCATGGTGAAAATCATTGGAAGGAATTGGATTATAAAAGTGGGTTGTTGTAATGATATCATAGAAAGTTGTCTATCAAATGGTTAAATCTCCCATTTTTTCATGGTGAAAATCATTTGAAAGAATTGATTATGAAAGTGGGTTGTTGTAATGATATCATAGAAAGCAATGACTGCATAGAGAAAAAAATTTATTTTAAAATTTTAGATGAGAGTTTTAGCATGTAATGATGTTATAGTCACCATGACACACTGAGAAAAAAATGATTTTAATATTGTAGATGAGAAGTTTGAGTATAGAAAGAAATGCTCAATAATAGTAGATGAAATTAAATTTGGTAAGAATAATACTTAAGTGTGCTTTCTTATGTGGGTCCATGATCAGAAATACATTGTTATTTATAATTCTTAAATTAATTTTAAAATTTGAATCAAAAAGAAATATTGGAATTATCATTTAATATTATACATTGAAATAATAAAATATATTGATTGTGTTTTAATGTTTGATTGATTAAAAAAAATACTTGTCATCGATTAGGCTATTTGTATGCCATTAATCATGGCAATTTACCACTATTGATAACTATATAAAAACGTTTTACAAGACATAAAAATAATAATTGACATCAAAATCTTATATTTTTCCCTTGTCTTGCATAAAAACCAACAAATCTAAAATGAGCATAAAGATCAACAAAGTGAAAAGTGAGCATTAATGCAAGATGTGAGGAGTGTAATATATTTGCACCATTAAACACATTCAAAAGAATTGTACAGAGTTATGGTGAAAGACCCTGTACGGTGAACATTCTTAGGATGCATAAAAGTTAAAGGTAAGAAAAAATCAAACACTTGACAAGAATAAGTAGTAAATTAAAAAAATAATAATTTATTCAAATATATTTGAAAGTATTCGAGATTGTACTTTAGCCATGGTTATATTCACACCGGACTTGCCTTGATTTGATTGTGTTTTTGTTGTCAAAAAGACTCGAATATCCCAAAAATATCAATGGAGTGTCAACCCTCTTAAAATACTAATATAAGATTCTGAAATGGGCCTTAATCTAACAAATTGAAGAATAACTACTCCCTTAACATGGTACACGAGGCACTCAAGTTCGATTCCTTCCCCCCCCCAATATTCTCACAGACATACATGAAATTAACATCGTTCATGGAAGTAAACCTTCCTCCATGTCAATAACTGAAAAATAACAGTGATGATGAATCGAGAGGGGTCTTGCGGACAAATAAATACCGGGAACAATTGATGAAATGGTTCTCCGTATTCACATTTTCTTTAAAGAAAAAACCTTGTTCTTGATTGGTTAGTGATTATGATCACGTATTTTAAGGAAAACCACACTCTAACCAATAATCCAATAATAATACTCACAGAGTTTCCTCCTATTCGGTTAATATTAATTAAAAGGGCTTTAAACTATTCAATAAAATATGTGAACTATTCGATAAAATTATGAAAATAAATATTATGATAGTGGTATACTAAAAGTATATTGATAGTCAATACATGCCCGTTGTGTAAAGCCCTTGGCGACAAGCCGAGCTTTGTAACTTTCAATAGTGTCGTCTGATTTCCGCTTAATTCTGAAAATCCACTTACTGTCAATAATATATTTTATGGGCAAAAGGTTTTTCTATAATGCTACATATTCAATTTTTATGGCTTCTCTCCATTGAGGATATTTTTGTTCCTGGGTAAAAGTAAATGGAATGAAAGAAAGTGAAGTATAAGCCATATAGTCAAAAATATAGGGTTTTAATCTGATTGTATAAACTGAGAAATCAATTGCGTGGAAAGTCTGATAATATTAAAGGACGAATACAGGGTTACATATATAGGCTAATCAATATGTGGTAGCTTGCTCACCAAGATGTGAAGCCTTAAAACTAGGGATTACAGCAGATTTCCTACCATTACTCAATTACTGAAAATATTCTCTTACAATCTCTCCACGCCTAGCTAATGAAACCACATACACAGAATAATCCTCACCGCCTGCTACAAATAGAACTACTAATATTGTAGTAAAACATATAATTAAATTTAGATTATAATTCCAACAAATTCCCCCTTAATCTAAATTACTTTAATTTCTTCCAGACTTTTTACTCCCAACAACATACGCATACGTTCGAATTTAACTGTGGACAAAGCTTTCGCTAGCACATCAGCACGCTGCATCTCTGAACTTATATGCTTGACAACTATTTCCTTCCTCTCGACACACTCACGAATGAAATGGTAACGGGTATCAATGTGCTTGCTTCTACCATGAAACACCGGGTTTTTTGCTTGATCAATCGCCGACTTATTGTCAATATATAGAATGACTGGTCATGTAGGCTCGTTTGTTATCTGACTCAATTAGTTTACGCAACCAGATTGCCTGACAAGCAGCTGCTGTTGCAGCCATAAATTCTGCCTCGTATGAAGATAGAGCGACACATTTTTGTTTCTGAGATACCCATGTGATGACACTTTCATCCAGGTAGAAGGCCATACCACCCGTACTCTTCATATCCTCAATGTTACCAGCAAATCACTATCTGAATAGCCTGTTAACACATTATTTCCACTCGACTTTGAATACAACAGACCAAAATCTATCGTGCCCTTTACATACCTTAATATACGGTTCACAGCATTCATGTGCATCTCTGTGGGTCGTTCCATATGTCTGCTTACGATGCCCACAACATACGCTATGTCTGGACGCGTATGCACGAGGTAACGTAGCCCACCTACAATGCTTTTGTACTGACTTGGATCCACATGATTTCCTCTTTCATCCTTGGTGATCTGTTCCTGCGGTTCCATAGGATACTTCACTGCTTTACACTCGAACATACCTGCCTTCTGCAACACTTTCTTGGCATATGCCTTCTGTTTTAACTCAATGTAGCCAGTACCCTGTATGACCTCCATTCCCAAGTAGTGAGATAGTCTTCCCAAGTCACTCATTTCGAACTTATCATTCATCTCCTCCTTGAACTTGTTAATAGCTGAAATGTTTGGCCCGGTAACTAGTAAATCATCAACATACACTCCTCTTATCAATGTATCACTTCCTTCCTTTCGAGTATACACGGCATGTTTATATGGGCAGCGAATGAAACCCAAACTTTCAAGATACTTGCTTAGTTTTGAATACCAAGCACGTGGAGCTTGGCGTAGCCCATAAAGTGCTTTTACTAAACGATAAACTAATGTTCCTGATTTTTTTTCACAAAACCTTCCGGTTGAGAAACATATACCTCCTCTTGTAAGTCTCCATTAAGAATGCAGATTTGACGTCCAAATGGTGTACGTCCCAGCTGTTTTTGGCCGCATATGCAAGTAACAATCTCACTGTCTCTAGTCTGGTGACAGGTGCAAAGATTTCTTCGAAATCTACTCCATGTTGTTGTACATATCCCTTTTCCACTAAGCGGGCTTTATGTTTCACAATCTTCCCAGCTGGATCCTTCTTTAGTTTAAATACCCATTTTAGCCCAATAGGTTTGCAGCCAGGAGGCAGAACTGACAACTTCCAAGTTTCATTTTTCTCAATTGCTGCAATTTCATCCTTCATCGCCTTTTCCCATTCAGGTTCAATTGCTGCCTGTTTATAGTTTACAGGCTCTTCGATGCCCATCAAAAAATAACTCATCACCAGGTTCTATTGCTTCTGTTTCATTGTAGATATCCACCAAAGGTCTGTATCGCTTTGGTTCACTGCTCAAACTTGATGACCCAGAGCTGGAGTCAGACTCTGAGTTTTGACTTGGCCCAGTACGTGTCACAGGTGTAACTTCTCCTGAATGAGTTTCACCATCATGTGTGCTCACGGGTGTAACTTCACCTGAGTGGGTACCATCACCATGTCTACTTTCAGAATGCGATGTATGAGATTCACCAGCACTTGAATTATCTTCTTCCCTCTCTGAATCAAGACCTATGAATATAAAGGACCCACCAGATTGATTAGAACCTTCATCTTGCTGATTCCACAACCACTCTTTCATCTCGTCGAAAACAACATCTCTCCTTATATGTAATTTTCCACTCCTCGGATCATACAACCGAGAGGCTTTGGTGCCAGATTCATGACCAAGATACACAACTGCTTTACTTCGATCATTCAATTTTGTAGTATGCACACTTTGTATTTTCATGTATGCTACACACCCAAACACACGTACATGCTCCAAGCTCGGTTTCTTGCCTTTCCAAGCTTCGTAAGATGTCTTTCCTGACAAGGATCGTGTTGATAGACGATTAAGAATATACACAACATGTCGTACAGCTTCTCCCCATAGTGTAGATGGTAGTTGCTTCTCTTTTAATATACTTCTTGCCATTGCTACAACAGTTCTGTTTCGTCTTTCCACAACTCCGTTTTGTTGTGGGGAGTAAGGTGCTGTAAAGTGTCTAACAATGCCTGCTTCTTCACAATATGTTTTAAAATCATTTGACAAGAACTCTCCACCATGATCTGTCCGGAACACTTTGATCTTGTTTTCAGTCTCTTCTCAACCATAATTTGGAATTTTTTAAACATATTTAAGGCCTCATCTTTATTTTCCAGCATGTATGTCTACATCTTTCGACTGTAGTCATCTACTAACAACAGAAAATACCTGTTACCAGCCGTAGTAGGAGGTGAAATTGGTCCACACAAGTCTCCATGAATTAATTCCAACTTCTTAGCAGCCTTGAAATCAGATTGACGAGGGAACGGCTTTCTCGCTTGCTTTGTCATTAAGCAGCCTGAACATGCTTCCTTGGGTTGAACAAAACTTGGTAATCCATGTGCCATCTCATTCACATTCATTAGCTTCATAGCTTGGTAGTTTACATGACCAAGACGAGCGTGCCACAACCTAGTTACTTCTTTAATTAAAATAGTAGGTAATTCGGTTTATTTGTTTCGATGATAATTTTGTACAGCCGATTCACGGAATTTTTAACCTTCATGAGTAGCTTCCCTTGTTTATCACGCACCCACAAGAAATCACCACTTAGTGTCACCTGATTTCCCTCCTCGGAGAGTTGTCCAAGGCTTATGATGTTGTTACATAGTTTGGGAATATAATACACCTCGCTTAGAGTCCTTTCTTCTCCATTTTTGCATTGCAGTACAATAGAACCTCTCCCTTTAATTTCTACCAAAGATCCATCTCCAAATTTCACTTGCCCCTGGATTTTTTCATCTAAGCTTGAAAATTTTGATCTCTGGCCTGTCATATGGTTACTCGCGCCATTATCCAGATACCATACATTCGATTCATCTCCGGTTGTCTTTTGTGCATTTAATCGTGGTTTGATCTCCTCATTCATCAGTACTACATTGCTCTTTTCCTCTCCACATTTTTCAACCAACAACAACGCTGGCTCATCATCTTGAGTCTGAACCAGGTTTGCTTCTGCACTCTGTTCTTTCTCTCTCCTTGGCTTGCGACATTCAGCAGCATAATGCCCAAAGTTACTACAGTTAAAGCATCTGATCGTGCGTCTGTCTCTGCCTCCGCGTGTATTTTCTCTGCCTCGATATCTAGAGTTCTGGGGCTCCGTTCCCCCTTTGTTTGATCTCTTCATCCACTCTTCCCTAGTGAGTAGGAGTTGCCCGTCCTTGTTTTCCATCTTCGACAATTCTTGCTCTGTGAGTAAGAGTTGTTCTCCCGTGTTTTCTACATGTCCACAGAGTCGTTCCTCATGGGCTTTCAATGAACCTACTGCCTCTTCCACCGACATTTCCTCCACATTGCCAAATTGCTCAATTGTGGACGCAATTTGCAAAAATTTTGAAGGAACTGCGCGAAGCAGTTTCTTTACCACATATGATTCCTCGATCGTCTCCCCAAGTGCCCTGATATTAGTTACTAGGCCATTAAGTTTCATACAAAAGTCATCCAATTTCCTCTGAATCTTTCATATTCAATCCCTCGAATTCAGCCTTCAGAGTTTATGCGCGTGCTTTCTTGACTCTATCCGCTCCCAGACATAAGGTTTTAATAGCATCCCAGGCTTCTTTTGCAGTGCTCTTGTCCGCCACCGATAATAGTATATCTTCAGGGATTCCTTAGTATATAGGAGCCAAAGCTGTTTTGTCAGTTTTTTCTTCGATCACCGCTTTGTCGTCTTAAGTTTCAACAGCCGTCCATACTCCATGTGCCTGCATAAAAACCTTCATCTTCAGGGCCCATACGGTGTAGTTACTTTTTGTTAACATAGGGTACGTTAAACCAACTGTGCTGTCCTTAGTCTTGCTCATCTCCATGGCGTTTGGCTCGCGTTAGACCTGGTGGCTCTGATACCAGATATAGGGTTTTAATCTGATTGTATAAACTGAGAAATCAATTGCGTGGAAAGTCTGATAATATTAAAGGACGAATACAGGGTTACATATATAGGCTAACCAATATGTGGTAGCTTGCTCACCAAGATGCGAAGCCTTAAAACTAGGGATTACAGCAGATTTCCGACCATTACTCAATTACTGAAAATATACTCCTACAATCTCTCCACGCCTAGCTAATCAAACTACATACACAGAATAATCCTCACCGCCTGCTACAAATAGAACTACTAATATTGTAGTAAAACATATAATTAAATTTAGATTATAATTCCAACAAAAAATTGGTTTGGGCTTGTGAATGATATTTTTGGGCTCTCGTAATTCGTCGATTAACGTTTGTGTTATTATTAGAATATTCTGTATATACAGGGGATGAATCAGATGTATGGTTAGTCGGCAGAGGTGGTGGTGATGGTAATGTTTTGTGGGCGACGTTGGTGTTCATAATGTAGAATATGTATGACTTGAGAAGTGGTGGGTAAAGGTTGTTCTTTTGAAACGGAATTAGGAGCCGAAACCAAAATTGGTGATGGGAGATCATGTGTTGAAGGAGAAGATATGATATGCATCAGTACATCTAATAGTACTTCATCCCAAGTGAAATTACTTAAATTCAGTTTCACTTGTGAAAAAATATTCATGAATGAAAATTTATTCTCATAAAATATAACATCACGAGAGATGAAAATTTAGATGATGTTGGATCAAAACAAAGGTGACTATGATGAGTTATAGAAAATTCAATGTAAAAACATAGGCGGGAATGAGGATCTAATTGTGTGTAGTGTAAGGCTTGAGACATGGATGACACAGACAACCAAACATTTTCAAACAGTCATAATTTAGAAGATCTCCAAATAATAACTAATAAGGGATTGTTTTGGAGTACATAGGTTGGAAGTCTGTCTGTTAAATAGACTACATGCTGACAAGCATAGCTCCAGAGTTGTCGTTGGTAAGTATGTTTGATGTAACAATGTTTTTATAGTTTCAGTGATACGACGATGACGCCGTTTAGCTAAACCGACAGTGTTGTGGATTGTATGGTGGTGACATTTTATGTTCAATACCTTGTGAATGAAGATAAGGGTTTCATAACCAAAAACTCTCCACCTCCATTAGAGTAAAATGTTAAAAAATTTTGATTGAAATATTTCTCAACTAATGGGTGAAATTTTTGGAAAAGGGATGTGACCTCATTTTTGTTCCTGAAAGTGTACAACCAAATATATTTAGTACACTGGTCTAGAAATATGATATAGTAAAGCTTTTTATCAAGATATAAAACTGGAGATAGACCCCAAAGATCACTGAAAATGGTTTGCAATGGTTTTGACTAGTAAGATTAGAGGTGTAAAAGGGTAACTGTTGACTTTTATTACATAAGGATGAGTTACAAATTTATGATAAATCAGTTTGATTATAAGGTAAACTGAACTTATTTAGCATAAAATGCAAAACTTGAGAGTTGAGATAACCCAATCGGCTGATGCCACTGGTTTTTGGAAATAACAGTACTTGAATGATGCCAAGGAGAATGTGATGATTGTTTTGGCCAGTTATTAAAGTCTGCTATATTCAGGCCACGTGCTAGCGGATTTCCCCTACTCAGATCCTTCACAATAATTTATGAGGAAAAAACTCAATTGAGGTGAGATTATCTTTGCAAAATTTGGTAATAGATATTAAATTGTGTTTGATTGCTGGAGCACACAATGTATTGTGGAGATTAAAATTGAATTAGAAGCGGGTAAAATTGAAGAACCAATTTTAGTAATAGGAATACAGTTACGGTTACCCAATATGATTTCTTCTTGACCACTGTAGTCCTGTGGATGGTGAATATTGCGTGAGTCATCGGTTATGTGATAAGAAGCACCTGTTTTCAGTATCCACGGATTGTTGAAGGAAGTTGAGGTTGCCGTGAAATTAGCTTTTGCTTCCATGTGATTGTGTGATCGAGATCGACTTACTCATTCAAAGTGTCCATATTTTTCACAAAGTTGGCATTGTAGACCTGGGTGTGACTGTGTACTTGGTCCCACTGAAGATCTCCACTGAGGTTGAGAATTGCCAGAAAAATTTTGTCGAGGTCGTGGAAACCGTTTTCTCTGACGCTATTGGTTAAAAGGAGGTCGTTGCTTGTCATTGTATGAGAGATGACTATGTTGATTTGTGTGTTGGGTTATGGCTGCTGTGATGGAATTTGCATTTCCTTTATTCAAATGCTCGTGTTTGAGAAATAATTCATGACCAGTAAGTTTATCAAAAAGCTCCTCGTACACTATTGGAGAATCAGTGGCTCGTATAGATGTAGAGATTTCTCGGTATTCAGTGCCAACGCCACTCAGTATTTTATAATTAATTCTTCATTAGAAATAGGAGCTCCAGCTGCTGTACGTTCATCTGCAATTGACTTTCTCCCATGTCTCTTGCTTTTTTGATCCATCTCAAGTTCATGAGTTTTGAGCATACCATAAATTTCATCAAGAGTAGTTTCATCAAGAGCATAGTTGTCTCTTATAGTAGTTGACTTCAAATCCCAACTTTCAAGAAGAGCTAAAAGGAATTTAAGATTTGAATCTTCAAGATCATATTCCTTATCCACCAGTGACAGATCATTCAAGACTTTGACAAATCTGTCATATAAACCATTTTAATGTCTCATCAGGTTTTGAGTCAAAGTGCTCATACTCTTGAGTGAGTATAGTCCTCCTGTTCTTCTTGATTATATAAGTTCCCTAGCATCTTGTCTCCAAGGCATCCCATATCTTCTATGCAGTCTTGCAGTGAATTACCCTGTTAGATATGACATTATCAATGGCACTATGCAGCAAATACCTTACCTTTGTATCCTTGGCAATAGATGAGATATCTTCATCTGTATACTCACGTTTCTCCTTTGGTACGATCTTTGCTAGCTGATCTGCAACTACAAAAGAGAGTTTGGTTGGCTTATGTGGTCCTTCCATATGGGATACTCAGAAGGTCTCAGCATGGGAACCCTAATAGTCTCATCTCGACTGTGGGTTTGAGTCTTTGGAGTTTCCTCAGTTTTGGCGGGCTTGGTTGGATTTTCTGCTTCTTCAGACATGATTGTTTTGGATCTTTACTGTATATGTGGTAACAGATAAGCTCTGATACCACTTGTTAGGTCACACAACACTGTAGAAGGGGGTTGAATACAGTCTTTAGTACAATCAAATCAATTTAAAACACAAGTAAAAGAAAACAAATTTATTTGATATAATAAACTCTGTTACAATGGAACTGTTCTCTCTCAGTGATGAACAAATATCACGAGAGCTGCTCGGTTACAATGTATGATTTTCTCGATAATGATAACATATAAAGTGTAAACCTATGTCTGTGTTTATATAGTACACATTTACAAGATAACTTCTAATTGATATGGAATATAATTTAGTCTCCTAAAATATATCAATCGGATATCTTATACAAGTCTTTCAGTTCTCTAGCTCTTTCCATGCATATCTTCTTTTTAGTCTCGATCTTCCTTCCTGTAAATCAGCTTCCTTCCTTAACTGTTAGTCCTCTCGTACTTATGTTCTGATATGACCTTAAGTCCTGATATGACACTATGTCCTGACTTCTAGTAAGTCCTGATATTCCCTGTTTGTTAAGATCTGAAAATTAAACATGAAACACATTAGACATGACATCTCAAATATATCCAACATATCCTACCCATGATTTGGAGTTAGCGGATGTGGTCATTTCTTTGAAGATTTAGAGGCATTATTTGTAAGGAGAGACTTGTGACATCTTTATTGATCACAAGAGTCTCAAATACATTTTTACTCAAAAGGAGCTTAATATGAGGCAGCGAAAGTGGCTTGAACTTCTTAAGTATTATGATGCTAATATTCACGAGCATCCAAGAAAGGTGAATATTATGGCGGATGCTCTTATTAGGAAGAACGTGGGGAGTATTGCATCTCTCGTTACTCAGCCACACCTTATTTCAGATTTGGAGCGCTTGGATGTTGAGTTGTATGTTAGAGGATTAGGTGGTAGCATTGCAAATGTGAAAGCTGAACCGAATCTTTTTTCAGTGGTTAAGAAAGCTCAAAAGTATAATACGGGTTTTGAAGAGATTAGATTTGAGGTGGCAAGTGGAAAAAAACACATTTTCGTGTTGACAATGAGGGTGTGATATGGTTGGGTAGTAAATTTTGTGTGCCCGTAGACCTGATGATCGATGAGGAAATTTTGAAGGAGGCTCATAGTTCTTCATTCTCTATTCATCCAGGTTCCACTAATATGTATGGAGATCTGAAGAAGAACTTTTGGTAGAGTGGAATGATGGGAGACATAGCAGAATTTATGAGAAAATGTCTTACATGTCAACAAGTGAAGATAGACCATCAGAGGTCTAGTGCATTATTGCAGCAGCTAGATATTCCGGTTTGGAAGTGGGAAAATATTACTATGAATTTTGTGACTCATTTACCGAGGACCTTCAGGAAGAATGATGATATACGGGTGGTGGTTGATAGACTCACTAAGTCTACTCACGTCTTACCTATTAAAGAGAATACTCCTGTTCATTAGTTGGTAGAGATTTTTCAGCGAGATATTGTTAGACTTTATAGTGTTCCTGTGTCGATAGTTTCTAACAGGGATACAATATTTATATCTCATTTTTGGAAGGGAGTCCAGCAAGCTTGGGTACATGGCTTAAATTTTGTACAACTTATCATTCATAGACCAATGGACAGTCAGAAAGGACGATCCAGATGTTGGAAGATATGTAGAGGGTATGTGCTTTGGAGTGGATAGGTGACTGGGATAAGTATTTGTATCTTGCTGAGTGTGCTTATAATAACAGCTGGCACGCGAGTATCGGTTTGCCAACATTTGAGGCTTTGTATGGTAAAAGATGAAGGGCACTATCTTATTGGGATGAGGTTGGTGACAAAGTCATTGAAGGGACGGAGTTGGTTAGAATCAATATTGAGAAGGTAGAGAAAGTTTAAGAAAGTTTGAAGCAGGCTCGATCGCGTCAAAAGAGCTATGCGGACCCATACAGGAAGTTTGGTGGATTTGAACCGGGTCATCATGTGTTCATGAAGGTGTCACCTTTTAAGGGTGTGAAGCGTTTTGGTATGAAGGGGAAGCTTAGTCCAAGGTATGTTAGACCTTTTGATGTTATGAAGAAAGTGGGGGTAAAATCTTATAGAGTTGCATTGCCGCCACCACTATCTCATGTGCATAATGTGTTTCACGTGTCTGTTTTGAGGGTTATAAATATCAACCATTACATGTAGTTCAGTATCCATTACATAAGATTAGAGAGGATCTTTCTTGTGAGGAATAAGTTGAGGCTATCTTAGCTCAAGAGGAGCGGGTTTTAAGGAAGAACAACATTACATTTGTGAAGGTTTTGTGGAAAAATCATTCTGAGGGATTGGCGACTTGGGAGTTTGAAGAATATATTCATGAAAAATATCCGTATTTGTTCGAATCAGGTACGTGTATTTAGTTTCGTTTGATTCCTGGGATGGAATCCTTTTTAAGGGGGTATATATGTAATATATGTGTAATTTAGATGATGATAATAATAGAAAGAATAATAATAATAATAATAATAATAATAATAATAATATCTAGAATAAAATTGAATAAGTGATTTAATATATTTGCTAATTAGAAGAAAAATAGAATTAAAAGTCATTGGTTATTATAATCTAATTCTAATAAAAGTAGGGTACTTAAATTATTATATAAACAAGCTGGAGTTAATAAGAAAACCTAAGTTTTATTAAAAGAGCAGCCTTGGAACCGTAAACGGAGCACAGCAGACGGAGAAGAGAGGAAAGCTTGATACATGAATTAATCGATGATCTTATTTGTTCAGGAACCCAGGTTTATGTTACTTCCCTGTACTACCCTCTTGTATACGTACTATAGTAGTTATGCATCATTAACATGTTACTTGCGAATCTTTATGAATCAAGCTTCTAATTTATTGGGTTTCATGACCTATAATTATTAAAATAGTGTTTTGATGGATTTTCGTAGTCAATTACATAGTTATGCAATCACTTTATATGTTTTGTTTGTCAGTCAATATTTTGTTGTTTACGGAATCAAGATTGCATGGTTATGATTTGATGATTGATATATATTGTGTAATGTGGGTTTACGATTTTTTTCATCTTTTGATTCACACCAATAATATTTTATATTGGTTTATTAGCCATCCATCTTGGTTAGTTACTATTATTACATCTTACGTGATTTGAATGTTAAGGAATTAGTACCTGTACTTCATTGTGTACTAAATAAATTATGGATTTTTTTTATATTTAATACGCAGATAATCTCTTCTTAACACAATTTGTTCAATTTTTTATAGTCTCGCTAAATTAATATGCAAGTCGCACATATATGTTGCAATTACTAGTTATTTTATTAAAATGTATGTACACAACACACATGTGTCTTAATTGTCACCAAGGCTTTTACTCCTCACATGTACTAGTATACATCTTTATTCCTTAGTTTTGTAACTAACCATTTCCATGTCTACTGATTTAAGCACCTACCTGATCATGTCACCTATAGATACATATTGTTTATTTAATTGATTACTAAGTACACTACATACACTTCAAATTATGCATGAGGCTTGTTAATTAGGAGCTGTCAAATATTAGACTTATATAAAATTTACTTGTGGTTAGTTGTTAATTAATGTAAAAAACAATAAATATTAATTGTAAATAATAAAATTTTATATTTAGTTAGCGGGTCGGGAATTTAGGGGATCATTTGCGGATTTTGTAAGTATTTAAGTTGCGATATTTGAGGTACGGATTTTGTCCCCTTATTATTCAGCGCTACTCCTCTTAGCATTTGGATATATTTGATTCACTTATTTATGTATCCTGCTCGTTCCATTAAATATTTAATCTCACTATTTTGACATACGATTCAAAAAAAAATTAATTTGGAAATTTTAAATATCTATGTATGCTATTTGAAAAAATTATTTATGACACCCTCTGTTTTGGAAATATGAATTACTTGTCTCAGGTGATTTTAAATTTTGCGAGAATATTGTTTTTTGAACCCTTAATGTTATTTAGGGTATACCGAGTTAACCAGCTGTAGGGGTACTACAACCATGTCATTGTGGGTCCAGTGACATGATACTTCCGTGATAGTGTAATTGGTCACGCGTATCCTTCTTTTAGCTCTTGGGAGGAGCTTTTAGCCATTTTGATATTTGTTCACGATACATGGGTGCACCCAGAGTTTGATTTGTGATTTGATTTACGATGACATTGTATATGTCGTACACATTACTCATTCAGTTGCACGCATTAGGTATCCTATGATATGTGTATTCGTATCTGTTCTGATCTATATATAAAATATCCTAACCCGTCGTTATTTCAACCATACTTATTTAATATTGTGGTTTTATAATAAATTATGAAATATTCATTCCTGATTTTCTGTTTTATAAACTATATTCCAAATTTGTACTAGGCGTTTTGAAATATCCATGTGATGGAGAGTTACCCCATTTATTAATTAGGATTTCGGAATCTATCATTATCCGGACTTAATTATTTATTTAGAGAATTTGACAATTATATTATTGGTTTAGACTGTTTAAAGATTTAATATTATCTTGAAAATTTTTAGACTGTTTAATTATTGTTTAGAAATATATTAGTGTTCTATTTGCAGGTTTATGAATTTTAAGTAATATCTCTGTTTGTTTTAATCTAAACGTTAGTTTATTTCTATTTCTATTTATTGTTATTTATGTTTAGTACGTGAAGGATGTAATGACTTGGTCTGCAGCGTTGGTTATGTTCAGGAGAGTCTTCAGGATTAGTTTGAGTAGTGGAGATAGTTTAGGAAACGTTGGTACTGGTCCCTAATTTGTAGGGCTTTCATTTGTGTATTTATTTGTTTTCTCAGTTAATCAATAAACTATCAACTTCACGTATTTCTGTTTCTCTCGTTTAAACGTTATCATCTACATTTATATACACAGATATATATATAGATTGATTTGCAGGTGGTATTTTATATTGTGGTATCAGAGCTAGAATTCTTCAGCGGATGCCCAAGTACATGCCTAGAGGAACAACAATGGAAACAAATAAGGTTAAGGAGGGAGGAGTTGGTCTGAATTACCCAATGCTGGCTCGAAGCAACTATACAGCTTGGGCGATTAAGATGAGGGTGTTTATGCAAGCTCACGCGGTGTGGGATGCTGTGGAACCCAAGGATCCAAAAGTGAAGGTGGAAGAAAGAACGGACAAACTTGCATTGGCAGCGATCTACCAGGGGATCCCTGAAGACATGCTTTTGTCCCTCGCAGAAAAAACTACGGCTCAAGAGGCGTGGTCAGCCATCAAAACGATGTGCCAAGGGGCTGATCGCGTTAAGAAAGCCAAGGTTCAAACTCTACGATCTGAGTTTGAGTCTTTAAAAATGAAGGAGACAGAACAACTTGACGAGTTTTGTATGAAGCTAAATGGTTTGGTGGCAAACATTCGAGCTTTGGGAGAGGAAATTGAAGAAAATTATGTGGTGAAAAAATTACTAAGAGCTGTACCTTCAAAGTTTCTGCAAATAGCATCCACCATTGAACAATTTGGTGATCTGGAGAGTATGTCAGTCGAGGAGGCTGTGGGGTCGTTGAAGGCTCATGATGAAAGGCTACGAGGCCAAAGTGAATCCAGTGGGGGGCAGTTACTTCTCACTGAGGACGAGTGGTTGAAAAAAGAAAAGGAGGAAGGGCAGCTGCTATTTACCAGGGAAGAGTGGCTGAAGAGGTCACAATCGAGAGGCAAGAATTATGGAGATGTAAGCAGGTCTCAAGAAACGAATAGGGGACCTCGAGACAGAAGCAAAGTAAGATGCTTCAACTGTCTCAACTACGGCCACTACGCAGCCGAATGCAGAAAGCCTAAACGACAAAGCGGACAGAGAGTCGAGGTTAATATGGCACAAACTACAGATGAAGAACCTGCGTTGTTGATGCTGAAGTATGAAACGAGAAATCAGCTCCTGAGTGAGAAGGGTATGATACCAAAACTGGTGCAAGACACAGCTAACCAACAAGAGATTTCAAATGTTTGGTATCTGGACAACGGGGCAAGCAACCATATGACTGGGCACCGCTCGAAATTTACAAGTCTGAATGAGGATGTAACAGGCCAGGTGCGTTTTGGAGATGGGTCAACAATTAGCATAAAGGGCAAAGGAACGATTACATTCAGATGCAAAAATGGTGCAGAACGACAGTTTCACGAGGTATACTACATTCCTAGCCTCTGCAATAATATTTTGAGTCTTGGTCAGCTATCTGAAAATGGAAATCGAGTTGTCTTGGATGGTGATTTTCTGTGGATTCATGATGAAAATGGTAAATTACTTGTAAAAGTAAAACGGTCAGGAAATAGATTGTACAAGATTATTGTTGAAAGTGTCGAGTCCACATGTTTGTTGACAAAAACAAATGAGTTGTCTTGGTTGTGGCATGAACGACTTGGCCATGTTAACTTTCATGCCATGAGTCTAATGTCTAAAAACAATATGGCTGCTGGTATGCCTCTGATCGTGCAACCCAAGGAACCATGCACAGGCTGTCTCATGTCTAAACAAACGAGGAAGCCTTTTCTGGCGCAATCAAGCTACAGAGCGAAATCTGCGTTGGAACTGGTCTATGGTGACTTGTGCGGGCCAATTACACCGGAAACTGCAAGCGGGAACAGGTATTTTTTCCTTTTAGTTGATGATTTTAGCAGGGTGATGTGGGTGTACATGCTAAAAACCAAGGATGAAGCTCTCAGTATTTTTAAAAGGTTCAAGGCCCAGGTGGAAGTTGGGCCCAGAAAGAAAGATACGATGTTTTCGAACTGATAGAGGTGGGGAATTCTGTTCAAATGCTTTTAATTCCTACTGTGAGGATGCAGGGATCAGTCGTCAGTTCACAGCTCCTTACACACCACAGCAAAACGGCGTGGTTGAGAGACGAAACCGAACTGTTGTTGCTATGGCCAGGAGTTTTTTGAAGATAATGAAACTGTCATCTTTCTTATGGGGCGAAGCAGTTCGCCACTCTATTTACATCCTCAATCACCTACCTACGCGTGCTCTGTCAGATATAACACCGTATGAAGCTTGGACTGGTTGTAAGCCAAATCTGGAGCATATTCGAGTTTTCGGGTGTGTCACACACATGAAGATTCCTAGCGTATTAACCAAGAAGTTGGATGATCGTAGCAAGATGGTGATTAATCTGGGAAGAGAAACTGGAACCACGGCCTATCGTTTGTATGATCCTGTGACAAAACAAGTGCACATAAGTCGTGATGTGGTCTTTGAAGAAAAGAGAATATGGTCATGGGATCAGCTTGAGGAAGGATACAAGTCACAGCAAAACTACTTCAAAATTTTTGGACGTGAGTCTGGGGACACAAACGTAGACAAGGAAAATGAGGGTCTCAGCAACGAAGGCACTAATACGGCTCAGTCTACAGACACTAATGCTGGAAACTCGTCTCTGGAAGTGCTGTCTACGCCTGTAGCATCTCAGACTTCAGATATATCTGAAAGTGATGGTTCTGCTGTTAGCAGTGAACCACAAAAGTGCAGAAGTCTTGATGACATCTACAACAACACAGATGTAGTCGAGTTGGAAGATGAGCTGTTACTTGCAGGAATGGATGAGCCTTTGAACTATGAACAGGCGTCAAGAAAGAAGGAATGGCGAGATGCCATGAAACAGGAGTTGGAAGCTGTTGAAAGAAATGCGACTTTGACACTGACTGATTTGCCACAGGGAAAGAAAACAATAGACTTGAAGTGGGTCTTTAAGTTAAAGAAGGACTCAAATGGCGAGGTAGTGAAACACAAAGCAAGGATCGTGGCTAAGGGGTACGAGCAAGAATATGGAATCGATTTCGAAGAAATTTTTGCTCCTGTGACACGCTTGGAGACAGTTCGTCTTATTCTTGCTTTGTCAGCCAAAAATGGGTGGGGAGTGCACCACCTAGATGTTAAATCAGCTTTTCTGAATGGGGAGCTAAAAGAGGAGGTTTATGTGTCACAACCTCAGGGGTTTAAAAAACCTGGACAGGAGCACAAGGTTTACAAACTGCACAAGGCGTTGTATGGCCTGCGTCAAGCCTCCAGGGCTTGGTACTCGAAGCTGAGTAAATGTTTGGAAAATATGGGTTTGACAAGGTGCCCATACGAGCACGCTGTGTACACAAGAAAGGTCGAAGGTGAGGTGTTAATCGTGGCTGTTTATGTTGATGATTTACTGGTAACGGGAACTAATGTAGCTGTCATAAGCGAGTTTAAAGAACAAATGGGAGAAACGTTTGACATGAGCGATCTGGGAACTCTCTCTTATTACCTGGGAATCGAGGTTGAGCAGGGAAAAGGGTTCATCGAGCTTAAACAAGTTGCTTACGCCAAGAAAGTGCTAGAAAAAGCAGGCATGGGTGAGTGTAACCCAACTAAGTATCCAATGGAGCCGAAGCTTATGATTACAAAGGATGAAGGTGGAACAACAATCAACCCTACGGAGTTCAAAAGCATTGTGGGAGGTTTACGCTATCTCATTCATACGCGTCCAGACATCGCATATGCCGTTGGAATAATCAGTCGTTTTATGGAAAGGCCAACAGTCATGCACTTGAACGCAGCTAAGCGTATTCTTCGTTACATCAAAGGTACGATCAACTATGGTTTGGTTTTATTCTAAGGACAGTGGGAATAACGTTTTGACAGGGTTCTCAGATAGTGACTTGGCTGGTCATATCGATGACAGAAAGAGTACCGGAGGTGTGGTTTTCTATCTAAATGAGAGTGTGATAACCTGGGTTTCCCAAAACAAAAATGTGTTGCTTTGTCGTCTTGTGAGGCTGAGTTTATGGCTGCTACCGGAGCAGCGTGTCAAGGAATATGGCTGCGAAAGTTGCTTGGGGAAATAACTGATGATGTGGTTGGTCCTGTGGTGTTGTATATTGACAACAAGTCAGCTATCGATTTAGCTAAGAACCCGGTATTTCATGGTAGGTCAAAGCATATCGACATACGCTACCACTTTATCAGGGAGTGCGTGGAGCGTGGGGAAATCGTCGTTAAACACATACGATCAGATGAACAACGTGCAGACATTCTTACAAAAGCTTTGCCGATTTTTAAGTTCGAGAAGATGCGTCTGTTGCTGGGAGTTAAGAATCTGAATAAGAATGTTTAGATTAAGGGGTGTTTGTTGGTTTTAATCTAAACGTTAGTTTATTTCTATTTCTATTTATTGTTATTTATTTTTAGTACGTGAAGGATGTAATGACTTGGTCTGCAGCGTTGGTTATGTTCAGGAGAGTCTTCAGGATTAGTTTGAGTAGTGGAGATAGTTTAGGAAACGTTGGTACTGGTCCCTAATTTGTAGGGCTTTCATTTGTGTATTTATTTGTTTTCTCAGTTAATCAATAAACTATCAACTTCACGTATTTCTGTTTCTCTCGTTTAAACGTTATCACTATATTTATATACACAGATATATATATATATATAGATTGATTTGCAGGTGGTATTTTACAATCTCCTTTTATTATTAAAAAGGGGTTGTTACAAAATCAGATTTGTCGGATGGCGATGATGAATGATTGAACGGAGAAATTGATAATAATTGATTATTGCAACAATCAAATATTTGCGATGATGAAAAGTGATGATGTGCAGTGTGTCCATATATATTACCGTATGTATATGTACTGCAGGAGTTAAATCATATAAACTCATTTTATGGGTTTATATTCAACAAAATTTACAAAATTTCCACTAGTTTCTACTTTCTATTTTAATACTATTTTTATTTGATCATGATCCTATATATATAATTTTATTATCATATTTAACACTTCTGTCGGGATTGGATATTATTAGTTAAAATTTAATATTTTATGATAGGAAATGAATAACTGCATGAGTGAAATCATATAAACTGATTTTTATGGGTTTATATTCAACAATTTTATAAATTTCCACTAGTTTCTAGTTTATATTTAATACTATTTCTATTTAATCATGATCCTGTATATATAGATTTTATTATCATACTTAACACTTCTGTCGGGATTGGATATTATTAGTTAAAATTTAATATTTTATGATAGGAAATGAATAATTCCCATAGTTAATATATTAGGGTTATCTGGACTCAGAGTACAATGAAAGTCACATTTGCATGAGACCCTAGGATTAATTGTTGATGTTTTGATCAGAAGTACTCTATATAATTTATAGTAATATTTATTTAATTATTATTAAAGTTCAATAAAATTTTCTATGGTATACATATATTTTTAATATATATATATATATAATGATATTATTATCATATTTTGATTGTCATTAGTTGAATATTATTAAGCTTAATATATTGTAATGGTAAATGAAGAATTCCAAATGTTGAAAATAATTGTTGGACTCTAATCTAAACTGTTTGGGCTTTGGTTAAGTTGGGCTTATGTTTATGTTTATGTTTAGTGTTTAAAAATAATAAACGTTGCTAAATTAGATATAGAAGCATGAAGTAGTCAACCTTTTAGTGGAGAGATTATAGGAAGTAGTGAAGTTTATTTAGTAGTTGAAATAGTATGTGAAGTGACTAATATAATTTCTAGTTTGTAGCAGCAGTTTAATATCACCTACTCTATATTTTGCTTATTTATTTGCATCATATAATTTGTTTTTTAAAGAAATCAGAAGATAATAAAATGTAGTCCTAGAGAGCATTTTGATCTTGTACATATCAAATTTCCATTATGTTTATTTTGCAGTTATCATTCTAGTCTTCTATTTTTAATAATAATTAGGTTTATTTGGTCTCAAAGTATAAAAAAATTCACATTTATTGGGCTACACATACATACACTACAATATGGACCTTCGTCGAATCATATATATCAAAATTATACGATTTTACACCCTATACAAAGATGACAGAATTATATATATTTCAATATTGGTCGAAAATCAATATTTCAACTAGATCACCTCAAAATCAGGAGTTAAAAAATAACTACGAATTTTACATTTAGAAATTACTTGTATTTTATTGGAAATAATTAGAACTCGTCATTATATTATGTTTAAAATATTGTACTAAACACCACCTTAGCATACTAAATAGTAAAATGAGAGATAGTAGTACTTGAGACAAAGAAGGGTAAAACTTTGGAAGAAAGAATCAAAAGATTCATTCCAGATTTCTAAGAAACTTTTGAAGTTGTATTATATTTGCTGTCGAAATTCAGGTTAGTAAACCGAGTGTTTGTTATAATGCTACACCGACATGAGCATATTATAGGAAAGTAATATCTTTCTGTATCTTAAACTCATCAAACTCTCTTTTCTAGTCTAGTATTAGTTAAGTTAGTTGATAATTTATAATTTATTAGAAAAGTCTAGTCTTGTGTCCTTTTAACTGATAGTATTTGATATTAATTACGATTTATATAATAGACTATGCTTGATGAATGATTTATGGTATTTACTATTATTTTGTTTACTATTGCGTATACTAGCACACATCAAGATTTTAAGCACAAGTTTTTGGTCCAGCTCGGGAAGTCTGCATTCTCGATTTTATGTTAATTGTTTGTTATAGTTTTGGATTTCACCTTTTTGTAATAGTCGTTATTTCTTCTTCTTTTTTTCTTAGGTAGACAACATTAAATTTTGTAGTTAAGAGACATAAATTAGATATTCTTGACACCAATTGAAGAACCCTAATTCTTAAATTATTCTCTAATATTTGTTATATTATTTTATTTATTTATGATATTAATTTTATAGATCGTACTAGCACCCCAGAAAAATATCAAACATTGATGTTGATATTAGTTATTTCCTGCATGAATGATACTCTAAACATATGCCTCTGTATATATGCGAGTTTCTTATTTTTTGTCGAGAAAAAAGCAAGTTTGCGGAGATACCACTAAAATATAGCGAGGAAAAACTATATGAGTTTCAGGATGCATCTTTGAAAAATAGATTCCCTTTTTATCCCCGTTCTTGTTGATTTAATCTTAAACTAGTGTTTTAATAGTTATTTTATTCGTGATTTATTTATTTGAGTTAGCATTATTTTGATTTGGTCTATTGTCCAGGGAGAGTTTTATAGGAGGTTAAGTGAATAATGGAGAGGTGGTGCAGGTGTAGGAGTCTGGTAGTTTTTTTATTTCCTAGTTTATAGCAGCACTTCTTTATTTTACTTTATATGTACGTTGTATTACCTGTGGATCCATATTAAGAGAAATAGTTTTTGTCCATTGCTTCTGTTCTTTTTCTGTGTGAGTGTGTATACATATAAGTGAGTATATCTTGCAGAGTCTGTGATCTCAAACTACATTTGGTATCAGAGCTCCAAGGTGTATTTGTTTTAGCTAGTGTACATGTCAAAAGGAATGGATGCTGGGAAGGGGAAATGATCTACGGGCTTAAGCTACCTAATGCTAACTAAGATGAACTACACAGATTGGTCAATGAAGATGAAGGTCCTCATTCAGGCCACATGGAGTTTGGGAGGCCGTGGAACAATTAGACCCCAAGGCAACAGCAGTGGACAAGGGTGGCGAGGGAAATGATCTATCAAAGTGTTCCCGAGGAGATACTATTGTCTCTTTTTTAGAAGAAACTGGCTAAAAGAGGCCTGTAAAGCGTTGTAGAATATGTGCCAGGGTGCAAACAGAGCTAAAGCAGCGAAAATTCAAAAACTTGAAAGCTGAGTTTGAGGCTTTGACAATGAAAGATACAGAGCTCTTGGATGACTTCAGTCTGAAACTAATAGGTTTAGTGACAAACATTCGAGTTCAAGGAGAGGACGTGAAAGAATCCCATGTTCTCAAAAATTGCTTCGTGCAATGCCTCTCTAAGTTCTTGCAAAATACACAAATATAGAACAATTTGGTGATCTTGAAAAGATGATGGTGGAAGAGGCCATTGGATCGTTAAAAGCAGATGAAGAAAGATTAACGGGAAGTACCGAGGTTACAGGGAATCAGGTGTTGCTGACCGGGGGAGAAGTGGCGTAAAAGAGAAAATAGTGGCAGCAAATTGCTGCTCACAAGGGCAGAATGGGAAAAGAGAATGAACAGGGGTGGTAATGAAGGTAGGGCCAAATTCTGGAGGATTGCAATGGAAGAGACAAAAGTAGAATAAGGTGTTATAATTGCCACATCTATAGCCACTATGCTGCTGAGTGCAGAAAACTGAAACGCGAAAGGGAAGCAAGGAAATAGACTTTGATGGTACAGATGGAGGAAGAAGAACCAGCTCTCTTGCTGGCAAAACATGACAGTAAGTGTGAAGAAGTAATGCTAAATTAAGGAGGTGTGGCACCAAAGGTTATGAATGATGAAAGGGGAGAGAAAGCCAACTCAAATGTGTGGTACTTAGACAACGGTGCAATTAGTCACATGACAGGAGATAAAGGAAAGTTCACGGAATTAAACGAGGGAATAACAGGGTCAGTGAAGTATGGCGACGGCTCAACCGTGAAGATTCAAGGAAAAATGCACACTAAATGAGCTATTCTATATTCCATTCTTATGTAGCAATATAATAAGTTTAGGTCAATTTTCTGAGGAGGGAAATTAGGTCATTTTAAAGGGCAACTATCTTTGGGTGTTTGAAAAATAAGGAGGCTTACTCATGAAAGTGAAGCATTCTGGGAATAGATTGTATAAATTACTAGCAGATACTGAGGATCAAATTTGTTTATCGTCAAAATCTGATGAGTTAACAAACCTCTAGCACATTCATTTAGGACATGTGAATTACTTGTTTTTGGCTATGATGCATAAACACAATATGGTGTTTTGGTTACCTAATATGAGTTCATTGAAAGAAGTGTGCAAGGGTTGTTTAACTTCGAAGCAAAACCAGGAGAGCATTCCCTCAAAAAACAACTTTCAGTGCAACAAAGGCTTTACAGCTGGTACATGGTGATCTGTGGCTAGCCCTATTGAACCAACTACGTTTGGAGGTAGCAAATAGATATTTTTGTTGGTGGATGACTATAGGTGGCATAATGTGGGATTACATGCTAAAGAGTAAAGATGATGCTTTTAGTGCATTTAAAAAGTTTCAGCTTAGGTGGAAGATGGTGAAGAGAAGAGATTCAGAACTGTTCGCGAAGGAGGTGAGTTTCGATCAAAATAAATTCAAGGCTTATTTTGAGGACAAAGGAATTGAAAGACACTACAACGGCTCACTACACTCCTCAACAAAATGGAGTCCTAGAAAGGCGAAATAGAACGATAATTAAAATGACCCGATGCTTCATAAGGAAAATGGTTTTGCTAGTAGCAACTAATTGGGGTGAGGCTTTGCGTCATTCTATGTACATCCTAAATCGGTTACCACCTCGAGCTTTGAAAAATAGATTCCCTTTTATCCCCGTTCTTGTTGATTTAATCTTAAACTAGTGTTTTAATAGTTATTTTATTCGTGATTTATTTTACTTGTTTATTTTACTTTATATGTACGTTGTATTACCTGTTGATCGATATTAACAGAAATAGTTTTTCTCCATTGCTTCTGTTCTTTTCTGTGTGAGTGTGTATACATATAAGTGAGTATACTTGCACAGCCTGTGATCTCAAACTACAGTTCTCAGTTTAAAGATAAAAAATTGTACTTAAACATGTTATTCTATAATTTAAGCAGTAAATCAAATGATCAATACTAAAAAAAAGGGATATCATGAACTAAAATAAAAAAAATTGTATTTTTAGGGGGGTTAATATGGTTTATAATATTTAATTATGAAAGAATGACAAAAAATAGATTTTCAATTTAATAGAGTTATCAAACTAGTTATCAACATTTTTGTGCAATTTAATTTTGAGTTCACACTTAGAAACACATATATACGAGTTTACTTCTTGATGCATGATAGAATTTTTGAGGAGCTTTATAAAAAGAACTCCTCATAATTTCCCACGTAGTAATGAAATATTCAACAATAAATCTATTTGAACAGGGCCCATGTTCTTTTCATGAAGTTTAGAGTCTTAAAAATGATATATAAAGTGATTGGATCTACCAGATTTGATGCTCTAGCCTTAGAAATGGTCTTTACTTCAATGTCATTTAAATCAACAGTTTATTGTTGCAAGAGGCATCCCATGAGAATTAGAAAACAATTGCACAAGCTAATTGAACCTCCCATTAAAAAAATAAAAAAGTAAAAGTACATACTTCTTCTATTCCAAGTATTCCAATATTAATAACAACTAAATTACTCCACTTAATAAATTATTTTCGTAGTCATATAAACATTACCTATTATTCAATTTTTATCCAATAGTTAAAACCAACTTATATTACGAAATAAAAATATCAATATACTATTTAACAATTATGAAATTACAAATATGCTTTCATCCTTCTTCCGGTCACCTATCTCCTTCTTCCTCAATGTTTTTAGATAGCCGCCGCACAAAATACTTGTTCGGGTGTAGCCCTCTCCTCTATCTTCAATTTTATTTTCCTCTTACTCTCCTCCCCTTTCATTTTCTTCTCTCCCTCTTTTCTCTATCTCTCGAGCACATTTCTCTCTTTTTCATGTCTCACTCCCCCTCTTTCTTTCCATCAATCTCTCTATCTGACCTCTCTCTCTTTTGTCTTGAACAAGCTCTTCCTCTCTTCTTCCTCGTTTTTTTTTCCTAATATTCCTCTCAATTTGGGCCTAACCAACCCAAACCACCACCCCATATCGGCCGTGATCATGCACCCCTTTACGGTCATCCTCCGGCAATAAAACAACCCCCGTTCAATTTATTTTTGAGAGGTTAATACCTCTACTTTTAGATTTTTATGATTTCTCACACTAAAAATGAAAATTAAATTAGATTCTTAAGTCATTTTGAATCATCCCTCAGAATTTTATGTGTGGCACTTTCTAAAATCAAGTCGAACTGAGGCCCACTGTTTATACGACATTGCCAAGGCATTGGAAAAGCGTAGTTTGGGGTCCATATGATATTTTAACCGCCATGATGGCAAGCCCGACAGAATATGGCCCCAAAAAAGGTATTAAAAAAGGCAAAATAGACCTAAAATCATATATGTTGTCACTTAATTACATAATCTACTAAACTTATCAAAGTGGGCAGTTTTATCTCATTCTCTCAAGTCTAAAAAAAATGATGACTCAAGTGGCCCAATAGGCCAACTTAGTTTTTCCTCTTTTGTTTTACTTTTACTTATACAAATTCGCCCCTGCCTTTTACAAAAACAATCTCTTAATATCAACTTTATTTTCATCAGATTCACATAAAAAAGAAATCAGTTGGAGCATCCAAAGTTGAATGATTTAGTCTATAGACTATACAATCGAAAGATTGATACTAGCTTTAAAAAGCGCATAATAGAGTGTTCAGATTTGGATCTACTCATTCTTGAAGACTTTTAATGGGATAAAATAAATTAATGTAGATGGAGACCTTGTCATCCTAACAAGGAGCTCTAGTGGGCTGATGTTGATAGAGCTGCCAGTGCTTCTAAAAATGGTCATGGTCAGAATATTAGAATAGTTTGTTGCCGAGAAAGTACTTATACTTTTTCTACTAAATTGGACGTGGATGAAACTAAGGAAGATGAAATAGTAGAATATGATTTAGACCCTATTATTGAAGATGAAGATATAGAAGATGATTATGACATGAGATCTGATCATGGTAAAGAATTTTGACTACTGATATATAAATTATGACCTATATATGATCAAATAGATTCTACCAGATTCTACCATTTGAATTACTGATATATTTCAAAGTACATGTCTTTTGTTGTAATTTTCTTTTGTCCATAGGCCAACTCGAGAGTTTGTTCTTGAGAGGAAGCCAAGAAAACCCCCATTATTTTTCTTGGAGTTGTAGTAACAGTTTACTTTATATTATAAAAACTACATCATATTTTAGTTTTCACAACCAGACTTAAAAAATTCCTTAAAAAATATTGCTATTGAAACATGAGTTCATATCCACTGCAATTTTGTAAACATGAACGAGCTTTACACTAATATATATATATATAAGTATAACATTGGGTATTTTAATTTCACAAAACTACAGCTATTATGTACAAAGAAAGCTCCAACCTTTTTTAATATTATCTGAGCTTCTGCTCTTTTTTCTCTACTAATTTCACATGGCCTAATTTATTACATGTACTGCAGTTTGCCTTTCACAAGCTCCAAAAATATCTAGCTTGCATCATTTCTTACTTCACATCATGTTTAATACTGTAGCATACAATTTTGACCAGCACACATATATTTTCTTCTCTGAACAATTTACCAAGAAGGTTCCTGAGCATTGGTAATCGTTTGTCAAACTTAGCGTACTATTTTTCCATGTTTATACAGTTTCTGCATGCTCCTTTTCCTCCTTCCACATTATATGTTTCTAATACCAACTTTATTTTCTACATGTTACTATAACTACAACAAGTCTTATCGATTACCAGTTGAGCCATGCATATTTTATCAATGAAATAAACCCAACTGTTATTTGACATGCTAGCTGGATAACCTTAATATCCAGGATTTCAGCAAATTTTTTCTTATATCCATACAACGATTATTTTAGAAGGGTTTGAATTCTAAAATATAAGGGGTTTTAAAAATATTGCAGTTGAACCAACACATAACTTTTACCCATATAAATGCGAAAAGAGAATCAGTCTTATTCTCTATTTTTCTTGTTTCTCTTCACCCTTCTCATTCCCCCCCTATCCTCTCCTAGTTATGCAAAATCTATGTATACATATATATTACTTTTATTTTAGCCTCATTTTATTGATCTATTTCAATATTTATTTGATGAAGGCTTAACCCTACTTTGCCTCAACACATCATTGTTTTTGTGAAACCCGTGTAACAAGACTTTCATCCAAGTAAAATGCCACTCCACATGTGCTTTGTTTGTCTTGCCCGCCAAGTCACTATCCGAGTATCCATTAAGGATATAGTTACCAGTGCCTTTTGTATAAACCAAACTGAGCTCCAAAGTCCCCTTTATAAATCGAAGTATACGCTTAACAGCGTTAAGGTGCAGCACTGTAGCTCATTCCATAAATTTGCTCACAATTCCAACTGCGAAGGCAATTTCGGGTTGTGTGAACTAGATACCTCAAGCCCCCCACTAAGCTCTTAAATTTCGTTGAATCCACTACTTTTCCCTTACAATCTTTTTCAATGTGCAATTTAACCTCCATTGGGTATTTTGCCGAGTTATAATCAGATAGCACGGCCTTTTCAAGTTAACTTTTGGCATACACAGTCTGCCTGAGTTCGATATAATCTCGTTATTGCTTCACCTCGATACCCAAGTAGTGTGATAATTTTCCGAGATCAGTCATATCAAATACTGTAGACATTTGTTGTTTGAACTTGTTAATGGTGGAAAGACTCGTACCTGTGATAAGAATATCATCCACGTAAACTCCAATAATTAGTTTTTCAGTTCCCTCCTTTTTTATACACATCATGCTTGTATGGGCATTTGGTAAACCCTAACCTTTTGAGGTACTTACTGAGATGGGCATGCCAAGCTCTAGGAGCCTGACGTAATCCATAAGAGCTTTTATCAACATGTACACCATGTGCTCCTTATTCTTCTTCACAAAACCCTCTAGCTGTCTTACATAAACAGTCTCCTATAGTTCCCCATTCAGGAACACAGACTTAACGTCCAAATGATGCACCTGCCACCCATTTTTCGCTATATGTGCCAATAACAGTCTCACAGTCTTGAGCCCTGTCACTGGTGAGAACACCATATCAAAATCCACACCTTGTTTTTGTACGTTAGCCTTGCGACTAACCTAGCCTTGTGTTTAATTATTTCTCCATTTGTGTCCCTTTTCATCTTAAACACCCACTTTAAACCCACAACCTTATTCCTGGGTGGCAGCTCCATCATGGTTCATGTATTATTTATCACAATGGCTTCAATCTCGTTGTTCATGGCTTGTTTCCATGCTTTTTCAGTAGCTTCTTCATTAAAGATATTGGGCTCATCAATTCCCAGCAATGGCATCCCGTTCTCAGCTTCCACTTCTTCTATTTCATTATAAATGTCGTTAAGTAAACGAAGCTTTTGAGGCTCATTGCTACTGCTGCTCGATGTGCTGCTGCTTGTTGACTGATTACCACCACTGTTACTACTCAGGGACAGATTCTGTGCACTGCTTCATGTGTTACTTTCTCCCATTTCTGAATTCTCTATTCCAACAGTGTCACCTCCTGTAGTCCTGCTAGGAGTTGTTGGCTCCTCTTCACTGTGATATCCATTATGTTCATCATCTTTATTCGGCTCAGTTCCCACAAAAGAAACGTACGATGGTCTGGTCCTCCATCCCCTGATTTATTTATCATTCCATGTTCAGGTCCTTTTTTTTCAAAAACAACATCACGACTGACATGCATGAAACCGGTCACTGGGTCATACAGTCTATATGCTTTCGTCCCTCCTTCTCTCCCAAGGTTAAGTACCAACTTTCTATGATCACTAAGTTTGGTTGCACACACTAGGTAATTTCATGTGTCCCATGCAACCGAAAACCCTAACATGTCCTAAATCTAGTTTTCTATTTTTCCATGCCTAGTACGGTGTCACTTTTGATAATGCCCTAGTTGGCAATCGATTAAGAATGTACACACTGTGACGTACAGCTTCTCCCCAGAAAATTGAGGGCTTGTTTGTTGTTTTAAGGAAGCTTCGAGTCATGGCCACAAATATCCTGTTATAACGTTCAACCACTCCGTTTGTTGAGGACTATAAGGTGCTATAAGGTGTCACTCAATCCCAACCATTCATAATATTCTGAAAAAAAATTTGAGTTAAACTCCCCACCTCTGTCTGCACGAAGTACTCTAATCCTTTCTCCTGATTCATTTTCAACCATGACTCAAATTTTTGGAAAGCATTCAAAGCCTTATTTTTCCTTTTCAACATGAAAACCCACATGAAATGAGTAAAGTCATCGACTAAGAGGAGAAAATACCTATTTCCTGCTGTTGTCTCTAGAGAAATAGGTTTGTAGATGTCACCATGTACTAATTACAATGCTTATTTGGCTCGATATTCATTCTTATGTGGAAATGGGTTTCGAGTTTTCTTTGACAATAACCACCCTTCACACACCGTCATTGGCTGAGAAAAATTGGGTATGCCATGTGCTATGTTTTGTGTTGACATTAATTTCATTGCTTGAAAATTTACATGGCCAAACCTAGAGTGCCACATCCAGTTCATCTCTTCCCTATTAATTAATAAACAAGCAGGTTTAAGACTCTCCAGAACAATTTTGTATAACCTGTTTTCAGTGCATTTTACCTTATGACTAACCGTCTTTGACTGTGTACACCCACATATTTATGCCTCTAAGTGTGACTTCATTCCCGTTCTCAGATAAGTGACCCAACGATATTATGTTGGAGCACATACTTGGTATAAAGTAGAACTCATGAATACTTAATTCTTCACCATTTTTGCATCTAAAACTAACTGTCCCTTTGCCCCTTATGTCAACCTTAGAACTGTCAACAAACCGGACCCGTCCTGTCACACTTTCATCTAAGCTTTTGAATTTTGATCCGGCACCTGTCATATGATTCGATGCTCCGTTGTCTATATACCATACGTTGGACTCCCAATTTCTGTCATTGTCTTTATTTAATTGTCGTGGTTGTACTCCGGTCTCATTCAATAGGAACGTGGCTTTTGATTCTTATTTTTGCATTTCACCATTAACAGGGTTGGTTCATCATCGTGAATACGAGTTAAATTTACCTCAGTCCCCGCTCTTGCTTGTCTATTTTTTCATGACGTGGTTTACGAGACTCTGCCACATAATGTCCATACACACCATAATTAAAACATTTGATTATGCTTCTATCTCTTCCCCAGGTCTACCTGTGTTATTCTGCAAATTGTTGTCTCGCTCTTATTATTTCTTCTCAACCATTCCTCCTTTATGAGGAGAAGCTTGCCTTTCGTGTTCTCCAATTTTTTCCACTCCTTCTCAATTAGTAGAAGTTGTTCACTACCGCCACCAGCCTCACTTTGTCCACGTAGCAAGCCCTCAATTTTCTGGGGAGAAGCTGTACGTTCAACCACTCGTTTTGTTGAGGACTATAAGGTGCTATAAGGTGTCACTCAATCCAACCATTTCA